>NW_027107022.1:3768-6458 GCF_000696795.3 Halyomorpha halys | reverse complement strand
AAATCTCTGGCATTCCACATGTTGTTAAGAAGCTTTAGTAGGTCAATAGCAATAGCAAGTAAGGGTTTAATAAATTTTATGTGAATCTGATCTGGGCCTGGAGATTTGGAACGGGATGTTCTTATGCTATGTTGGAGTTCTTCCATTGTGAAAAATAAATTGTATGGCTCGGTTTCGTGATCAAGGTTAAGAGAACACTGTATGCGGTGGTGGGTCGACGGTTTTTTTGAAATATTTGACAAGTAAGTTCCAAAGGCATTCGCTATTTCCTTGGGTTCAGTAAGTGTTTTCTGGTTGTAAATTATTGACGGCGGAACTTTGTTAATTGGCCTACCTTTGATTGCCGCAATTTTATCTCCAAACTATTTTAGTTGAAACAGCAACTGATATGAAAGAAAGAAATTGGGCCCAAGATTTTTGCTTGATTAATTACCCATCGCGCTTCGGCTCTAGCTTTATGATAATCAATCAATTGCTTATTGAAGGCTGCGATTTCAAAAGGGAAAAGCGCAGGAGAACAATGGAAGTCCAAGTTTTGTGTGCTCGGCTGTAGAAAGGTGGCTCACAGGAATTACATGATAAGAAAGAAAAATCAGCAATAATATATATATATATATTTTTTTTTTTCCGAACCCTCTAAAACAGAAATAAAATGTGAGTTAGTAGTGCATTACTGTGTAGAAAGAAAAAGTAATTCGTGTTGTGTCTTACCTTTTACTACCTTTGGTATTTAAAGGTTACCTGTTATATTTAATTTTACTTATGAGCTATCCGTTCAGCAACTATTTGAGTCCGGAGGTGAGGGGCCTCCTCGTGTTAATAATATTCTTGCGTCCGTTCGATTGTTTATATCCCAGTTGGGCTGTGGGCATTCATGTCCCCGATTAGAAGAAATGTAGGTGGAAGTTCAAGGAGTAGGTCTCTGATATCGTTGTATGTAATTCTATCTATAGGGTGTGAATAAATAGAACATATGGTAAATTGAACCGGGGTATGCACAACAGCAGCAACTGCCTCTAAATGAGAATTTAACTTAATGCCAGTATAACTGATACCTTTTTTAAAGGCAAGAGAGACCCCTCCACTAGCCTGAGTAGTACGGTAACCAGTTTTATTGATACAGGTGTACAAAGATTTTAGAATGGACTTTTTGAATTGCTCTTTAAGTGTGTTTCTTGAAGCGATAATACTGAGGGCTCGTAATTAGAGATTAACAACTATAAATCAGTGGAATGGCGGCTCACACTGTCACAGTTCCAATTTAAAATTAACATGTGGTTAATTATAATGAAGGGTAACAGTAATGCTGCATCAGAGTTGCTGGGGAAGGTTAGTTTTGGGTGTTAACTGTAACAGAAGTGTTTCTGATATGATTTTGTAAGCCTTTTATAGTTTTGGTAAATCTGACTTTTAAACTCTTTGTCGGTAAGGCATTCTATAATTCGGAAAACATGCTGATAATAGACTCGAGATCATTTGTTATTTCTAGAGCAGCTAAATCTGGGTCTTTTGTTATTATGACAGTTTCTAGGAAGGAATGTAGCTCTTATAAAAGAGGATAGTTCTTGTCCGATGAATCAACAAGATCTTTCAGTTGTAGTGTCTCTACTAAAGATGTTTTCTATGAGTCAGTCTGTACGTTTGAGGTTAAATTATTAGGAACGGGTGCTGTATTTTGCACGTCCTCATTTATCTGTGATTTTTCAGTATTATCGGATCCCGAATTAATGAATACATTTTTAAATTTACGTGGTTTGGCGAATTTTTGTTTATAGAGCTCTCCGTAACTATCGTGTCCACTAAATCGATTGTTGATTGGTTGTTCAACTTTAAGGCTAAGTTATCGACTATCCGACTGTCACTTCGATTGAGGAGATGAGTCTCTAGTAATGTTTCATTAAGCGTCGGAAATTCGACCAGTGCTGGGGGGCTGGTAGGTTTGTTATCAGAACGGAGGGTAGGACACTGGAAGAGAATGCACCTCCTTTTCACATCTATAGCAGGCATCGGTGTCTTCGTTAAAGGAAATACGAA
This sequence comes from Halyomorpha halys, assembly GCF_000696795.3. NCBI lineage: Eukaryota > Metazoa > Arthropoda > Insecta > Hemiptera > Pentatomidae > Halyomorpha > Halyomorpha halys. The sequence goes on along the minus strand of NW_027107022.1, from coordinate 4,424 downwards.
AAGTCCCCTCATCAGTTTTAATAACTAAAGATTCTGGGGAGAGACTCTCTGCTTTCAGGAGTATTATAAATGTCGTCTTCAGCTGAGAATATAGGAAAATATAGATTTTTAGACAACAACGGACAAGAACTGAACTGGCGACACAGGGATAACGTTTGCTTGTTTCAAGGCATCTTCTATTGCGCTGTGGGGAATACTAAGTTAGACACTGGAAATAATTACTCGTTTTTCGGGGTTGACTATTCCATAGATGGGTACTATGTTGTCTCAGAGCTTTAGAGAAGCTCTGGAATTTATGATTTTGTCAACTTCATCTTTAGAGCTTAGGTGAATACAAATACAAATTTGAAATTCTTGAGGTGAATCTTATATTTCTAGGAGCAGTAATTTCTGATCATTTCTCAAGATAGTCAATCAGTTCAAATCTTTCAACAATAGTAAAAACGTTGGCTTGTTTATGGGTTAATGAAAGAGAGAACATTTATCTTAATATAGTGTAATTGTTTTATTTTTGACATTTTCTAAATATTTTACCATTATGTCGAGTTGTGACTAACTTTATTTCAAAGGCGCTATTCCCAAAGACAAATAATCAAATTTAATAAATTACTGGTGGTATAAAGTTGTTAGTTCGTCAGTTTAAATTTGTGTGCACT
>NW_027107022.1:0-848 GCF_000696795.3 Halyomorpha halys | reverse complement strand
TGTCTTCTTTTTGGTACCTGGTTGCAGTGGATCAACTTCAGTTTTTGGAATACCCCGGATAAGTAATTTTATAAAACTGAATTGAGTTGAGATTCTTGGTACCTCGGGTGAGTGAGCCAATATTGGACAGTCAATATTTCAAGAATAGGAATTATTACCCTGGCAAGGGTTGGGTCTGCGATGGACTTGTCAGAATTACATTTGTTAAACATAAAATAGTTAGACCTATGCAAGTCCATTGTGAGATGACAGCTTATACCTGCTTTAGCCCTTGCTTTCTTCATTCATACATAATACTAAGGAAAGACACTTCTTCTATGGTCAGTGTCTTCCGAAATGTGCCAGTTGTCTATAGTTTATAACGATAGTCTATTTATAATAATAGCTGTTAAATACTATAGTGTTCGTTAACTCGCGGCATAAATATGTCCTCTTCAGGGGCCAACTTTCCGCCTCTAAACGCCTATTTCAGTCTGCTTTGAAGGCTTGAAATTCTGGCTGAAACGTTGGCACTATTAAATGAGTTCTTTTAACTTATTTGTATTATTTACTGACCGAACCCCCAACCATTTCCTCCTCATATAGTTATCTATGGTCATCTTATCATTATAAATATAATTTGAAGTTTTTTTTTTTTAAAGGTTTCCTACATTACTATATAAGCATGTTTTAGTTTTTGTAATTTTTGATACAATTAAATTCATTTAATATGATAAACAATCTTTTGTTCATATTCTGCATGAAAAATCAAATAGGTTGGTATATAATAATTTGAATATACATTCAGTGCAAAGGCGGAATACATTAATATAAAAAAGTTAATCTAATTCATTTAAATATAAACAATT
>NW_027107021.1:0-1163 GCF_000696795.3 Halyomorpha halys | reverse complement strand
AAAATTAAACATGCATTTTAAATACAATTTTCGCATCACTGAACAAAACTTATTACAAACACAGTTTTAGTAGTTTTTTTAATCAATATTTAATTAATACATAGTTAAATATAAATAAAGCGATGGTAATGCAACCAAGTCGTCCTACTTAGAATTACGTTCTATTGTAAACTATAGCTTTAAATTATTTATAACTAACTCTTTATCTGACAGTATTGGATTGATGTTGATGTATTAGAATTCTGCAAGCAGATTCTTCTCATTGCTCCAATAAACAAACATGTAACCTACTCGTGAAAGATATAATACATCTTTATTAAAATTAAACATAATTCGTTTAATGTATTCATTTCTAGAGGTGAAATATAAATTTGTTTTGAATTAAAATACCAATTTTCTTCAATTTATATATGGAATTACAGATAACTTATTATTTAAAAAAAAATTATAAACCAGTATATTTTTCTTTTTATAAAATAGACAAAAGATATCTTTAAAGAATAAACAAAAATGTTTCATGGAAAATAAAATCTATACAATATAAGCCTTTATTAAATTAAAATACGTATTTTGGTTGAAGATAAAGTAAATTAGAATGACACAAAAAGGAGGAAAATAATCTTCTTGGTTTTCTAAATAATTAAGGTATTTGTAACCGATTATATTACTTGTTAATAACAAAGATTTCTATAGGTTAATAATCATGCTACGTTGTTTTGGTCACATTAGTAACAACTACTTCATAAATAATTACGTTTTTTGTTTCGTTTGTTTTCCGGGCTGGATTAAAATATTGCCAAGTAGCGGTGACCTCTCCCCTTTTAAATCCAATAAGTTTTATTACAGAAAAAAAGGAGCACTATAAATAAATATTCTAATTTGAAATATAGTCATTTCTCCTCTACTTTGTTTAGTTCAACAAAGATTTTATAAAATTACGCATTTTTGTCTAATTTTAAAACTTTACACAACTTAAGGTCGCATTACGCATATAAGGTAGCGAAACTGAAAAATGAATAAAAGCTTGATCCAAAAATACATTGCAATATTTATGATTGACTGCGTTCTACCAGTTGCGAGCCTACCTTCTACGCCACAACCCCTGATGAAGACCTGAAACTCAGGTCGAAACGTCGGCATAAAATAAATAAATATGGTTTTGT
>NW_027107020.1:0-1288 GCF_000696795.3 Halyomorpha halys | reverse complement strand
GAGATTTGATAGATTTTTTTCAAATCTATTTAGTTTAGTAATATAGGAATTATTTAAGTACATTGTTTAACTTAGAATTGCTAGAAATATAATTAATATTACTAGTATTCTGTAGGGAGCGTGTTGACACAGTTGTAAGGCACTGTGCTACTAACTCTAAGAACCGGGATTCCAATCTGTGTTAGATAACCATTTTCTGTAAAACTGTAGCCGTGAGTCAACCCTGTGAGTTCTGGAGCTCTCCTGAGGTCCACCCAGCCTAATAAGGGAGTACCTTTATTTGAGGAAATATCTCGTGGTTTAGCATGATCTTGAAAAAATTACCTCCTTGCTTCATGAGTCGTAGAGATTCACATTATTATTAGTGGTTTAGATGTTACACAAATTATTATTGAATCCATTGAATATACCATTATTTTGATTTAGAATTACTAAAATTCGGATTATTTTGACTCTAACGAATAGTGACTTAATGCGATATATCTTAAGCCCCTTCCAAGATCCAATGATACGTTTTATAAACAATTACGCCAAAACACAGAGAACTGACAAGTTTCCGTGCATTAGTGTGCCTTAATATTAAGCTTTAAACCAAACTTCTCTTAACAGACCCCCCCCCTCCTGTTACAGCACTTCATTATTTGTATTCAGGATTCAGTTTTTGTTGAAAAAAAAATTAAATCCCTCTATTAGAATCTGAAGTTTAACATTGTAAGTTACCTATACCAAGAATCAAATTTTTAAAAAATCCGTACGTGTGACCGCTATGATTTTTCTCTAGGACTACGGAGCCCATTTCATATTAATTTGGCACCATAGTCACAGGTTAGGGATGATTCTCCAAATTTTTTACTCTGTCCAGCAATTTTCAAAGTTGTGTCCTACCACCTACAAAACGAAGGTTGAGACAAAAGTTCCATAGAACAATGCATTTATTTATTTTTGTTTTTATGAGATGATCGGGGGTACGGTCAGCAATGATTGTGTCGACGTTTCGACCTGAATCAGGCCTTCGTCAGGGTTAAAAAACAAAACAAGATATCCCAGAGATGCAAAACTAGAGGGCCTGAAGCGTCGGTACAAACAAGCAAGTTTTGTTTATTTGTGTTTCTTTGCTTACCGCACCTCCCATCATCTCATTTCTACCTACGGTCAACTATTAACACCTCATTTTTATTTGCAGACTAACTAGGTATCACAGCTTAATTTCATGTTTGTGTTCTTTTTATATTAACCTCTACTTAACAGATATTTCTTTATAACGGATGAAATTATCTTCCCTGTAAGT
>NW_027107019.1:0-6910 GCF_000696795.3 Halyomorpha halys | reverse complement strand
GGCAATTGTGTGGCCCTGTCAGATCGTAGGAGCAAAGACGAAGGAAAAATTCAATGCAATTTAAAGTATAGACTTTATACATAAAGATAGAAAATAGTTGGTTTTCATTATTCTAATCTTTATTTAGAATATTTGTTCAAAAAATAACACCAAAAAAATAAATAAACATGAAAAAGGATTTATTTACAAAAATAAATTAAATACAAAATAATGTTAGTGAGGTAGGGTATTTGGTGTCTAAATCTATTTTGACACATGCGATGTGGCACAAAAGTCATTTTTGAAAAATTTTGAGTTATAATCCAATACAGAATTCTAATCATTTCGGTCCTTAAAATATTTTATTAAATAGTGTTAACGTTAGTAGCTTCAACGAGTTAATTTTCTGGTACATCGAAATGGTCTCAGTAGGTGAGTCGATACCCCTGGAACATTTCTCCTTTCCCACAATCAGGATTTCCCCTCCAACCAAGCAGAAGTAATTAATTTCACTCCTTACCCATATCCTGTCCAGACTTTATTTCAAAATAATGTGTTTTGACGTAGCCATTTTGAAAGGTCTTTGCTCTACGGAGGTTTGATAGTTTGAATAAAGCTTTTCCAGTCGATGACTTTTACTGTTAGAGTCAAGAGTATTATAAACTCCTTATAGATTTGGATATAAGTACTCATCTGTAGAGTACATAAATCATTGATATGATAAACGTTACTCACTTATATTTCAAAATAACAGAATTGTAAAGCAGCAAATAGAGCTTTAAAAATTATTACTCAGACTTTGTAAAAACAGATGTTCTCCAAAATTGGCTTCTTCAAGAAAATATTATATATATACATATTCCATTTTCGTGATTTATGGAAAATCTGAATCAATATTTCAGACATTAAATGTGTGGGTACTATTGGTGAACTGTATAGATAATTATAAAAAGAAAATATTACAAGAGATAATGGTATTAGCAGAGTAGAACATTTGAATTAAATCAGTTAATAAACAGTGATTAATGTGGTCTATTTTACTGATGGTGATGATGGTGAGAAAGAAGAACACTTAATCTTGTTAGTTCACAATTTGCTAAATGGTAGGAGGCCTTATTTATCTTTTCACATCAGCTCTCATCTCCTTTTTCCCTCGCCAGGGAACAGTTTCTTGGTCCTACTCATTCATGTAGAATATGAATTAAAAAAATATATATCTGAGGTAACAGCGAATGGTGCAGTTGGCTATCTTTGTCTTCTTCTGCCGACTCGAGGGGTTACTATATGGCACTAATATTTGGCTTTTTTATGGTAAACATAACAATTAACATTATAATTTATTATTATATTTTTTTTTTAGTTGGCTCTATAGGACGGACTTAGTAGATCTTTGGCCGCCAGAACCAGCCGCCGCCGCCTAGTCTTACAGGGCTACTGCTTTCCTGTTTGCTGCATGCAGCTCTTTCACTTCTTTGTTGATTCTATCTATCCATCGGTTTTTTGTCTCCCACGTGGTCTCTTGCCAACTATAGTGGCCTTCATTGCTGTATAGAGGCGTCCTGAAGGATTATTTGAAGCCACATGACCTGCCCATCTTAACCTCCTTGCCTTCGTGTCGTGAGTTATTCATTGACCAGTCTTTGCAAGCAGTTCATTCTTAGTTTTTCTCCTTCATATGTTAAGGCTAATTTAATATTATAAAATTATAATTATTTTATATAGTATTTATGATTCATAGAATTTTCATACTAGATAGGTTCCTAAAAGGTACAAAAATTAAACCTGAGACATACAACAGTAACAAGTCTAGTGAACGTATCGTAAGTAGACTAAAGGTAGTCTTCGATTTACATCTTTATTAATCAATCGTAATGCAGAAGATAAGTTTCGAAATACAATCCGAGTCTTAAGCAATAATAGAAAGCAATCAGAAATAGATGAGAACAGTTTGGCCGTACTGACAACCAACAAAGGTATTAAAAAAAATAATAACTGCAGAAGGATAAATCCAGAAATGAATAATAACAAAAAAAAAATTCAAATAAATATAAATGAGAAAAATAATTTCAAAAGTGGAAAATCTATTACCCCGCGTCTACTGTTTGTTTGTATCCTCAAACTCTTCAATTGCCATCAGGAGGGCCGATTTTCTCCTTCAAAGTGAAAGTGAAGCCAAAAATATGTGAGTTGCCCTTTATTAGAGCATAGATTGACTTTGAGATTAACAGGAATGTTCACCATTAAAATCCAAAAAGAATAATAAAGCAGCCAGTGATTGGCTCCTACTAGGTTAGAGTAGGAGCCAATCACTGACTGCTTTTATTCCTTTGCCACGCCCCTTAAGTTCATCATAAGGCCATCTTTTTTGGATGCACCTTTTCTGGCAGCATTATACCATATTGCATGTTTTTCAAATTTATTTATTGCGTAATGCTGAAGATCGATTTCAATTGCTCTAAACCCATTTATTTTCAGCGCAGGCGAATTTAATCAAATTAGACTTCGGCCTTACCTGAATCACTTTAATATGATAAGGATTGGAGCCTAAAAGACCAAACGACAAGGCATTTTGTTCATCGTAATAATTATTGTAAACCTTTAAAATTCAAAGGAAAAAAATTAAATGCGTTTAACAAAATTTAAATGAAAGGAGGAAATAAACAGCTATAAGGCTCAGGAGGAGAGGCCGGTTACAAGAGGGAGGGTTTAGCCTAACGAGCCACGGATTAGAGATCTTAGACCATTATCGGCCTTTAAAGAAAGCCGTATTATTTACAGCAGTTCCTCTAAAACCAGGCCATTCTTCACTCCCTAATAACACCATTAGTCGGCCAAGAACCATCCCTCAACCGAGGAACCTTTAAACCGCTGCTGTTCAAAATATATTCTAGAAACCAGGAAGCGAACAAGCTCGGCTTCCAATTAATCAACTACATGATATTCTTTAATTAGTTCTAATTTTGCCTCGACTAACGCAATAAATAATTCATCCCCTTTTTAAAGCTGACAAAAGTGTGAATAAATTGAACTAATATAAACTTTTCTCAAGAGGTCAAAGCTTAAAGTAATTTGATCATTTGTTTTAAAATTAAGATGATCAGATGAAAGAAATTATAAAAATAAATCGGAAATACAAAGAAAGAATTTTTTTAATCCACTTTTTGTTTAAATCGTTATTGTAGTAGTATCGTGTGTGGAATGAGAAGTACTGTCCAATGATGATATTTTTACTTATGGAAATTGTGAACTCTCACTACTCTGGACCATTACATCAAAATCCGTACACCTTAAAAAAAAGATAATAATAAAAAAAATTGATGATTGGATTTTATGTATGTAGCACATATATACTGATGTTCAATAGAGCAGTATTATCAACACCATTCGTGCTGGGGTTAACATATAACATAATCTAGTAGTGAATTCCAACTCTTTTTATTTAAAATAAAATTCAAGCTATGTATTAAAAATTTGAATATTCTTTTTTTTATTTATAACAAACCATTTCATTAAATTAATTTCCAGTGCGAAAGTGTATTGTTAATAAAATGTTAGTTTACGCTATTGCAAAAAACAATTATCATATAAAAAGATTCCAAATTTTCCAAAAACCATTGCTTAGTAATTAAAGTCATCAATAACTTACCTATCAGTTGTAAACTTTTTTAACTGACAATAAACGAAAATTTCACAATTACCTAGAGAAATAATCTAAAATTTCTTCTCCCAACTTATTTATTCTTCTAATTTGGTAGTGATTATTGGAGACATTCGACTACCGGAGATTTGAAGTTGCTTAAGATTGTTGCGAAAACACCGTCCCAACATCGAAATTTTCGAAGTTATCGATACCCACATTTATTTAATAAAATTTATTTTCTATTTATCAATTGTCACGGTTAAAAAAAAAAACTTGAGTCTATCAGGTCTACTACATACCTGAGATTGGACAAAACAACGCAACTGACGGGATTCCTTTTCGTCAAAACCGAAAATTTCAAACAGGCTACGGACAAAGTCAATTCGATTATGTTTGGAGATCGAAGGGGTGTTCATATTAGTTCATGAAAAAAAGAAGTTATTTCAACTCAATGTTTGATTATTTTAATGAAAACCGTAACAGTTACTGGTCAAAATTGATGACTGCCATTCACGGATAGAGGAAATCAAATACGGTGGCTGTTTCAAAACGTTACAAAGATTCAGGTTTTCGATAGCTCTATGTCTTTAAAAACTATTTACAACAGTAAATGTTTTCTACTTGACAGAACTCAAAAATGAATTATTTTTATCTTCTGGAACAGCTGCCATTTTTTATTCTCCTTTATGGTTAATAAAGTCGTTCATTTTGACTCTTAACTGTATGTAGTATACATTAAAGTTATTAAAAATTGCAGTGAAAAACTTCTTTTCTCCAACCTTGGGTTCATGGACTAGACTATGACTGGAACCACAATATACAACGACAGTATTGTGAAATACATAAATTAATAAATAATTCAAATCAGTAAAACACGAGAGCTTTGCAAGGGAGTGATCATTTACCATTACGCTAATACATAACATACGTCGCCAGCCAAACTACTACTATCCAGCAACAGTATAGAATAGTGGTACTCAAACCTTTTTTTCATAGGGGGCCACAACCAAGTGTTAGTAATGGTGTCGTGGGCCGCGAAAAAAAAAATAATAATAATGAAAAAAATAGGTAATCATTTCTTAGGTTTTCGCGATTGTTATCAATTGAACTAAACAATTATGAACAGTTTCATCAGGTGTATTTTAACAATTTTTTTTGTCATTTCCTGACGTTTTAAACACGTTTAAACACAGTATCCGTGGTCACAAGCTTTGGTTTAGTTCAAATCATTTAGGTGCTAATAATAAAACAAATTCAAAATTAATGAGCTATTTTCTGTAATGAAAAATGTTATGATCAGGTCTATTTATAGACCTGGTTTAGAATCAACTTCATTTATTGACCTAGTAAAATAATTTTAAAATATATAAAATTAAATACTATATTTTATTAACGGTTAAAATTTTATATATGCAAATTTAATGCCTAATATTCTTTCTCGGTACATAGGTAATAGCACAAAATCGGACTCACTTGCTCGATACGGAAATAAAAACGCCCAATACACACACATCGCTAATCCAAAAACTTGATTTGCCGTATTTCCGAAAATTTTAAAATTATGTGTTGCCGTGATACAATCAGATGTCTGAGGTAAATTAAAAAAAAATAATAATAATAAATTATCAATAGCATTGCACACCGCGGCACGGTAATATCATGTAGTATCTATTAATTCAGGGCGCTCTCAATTTTTCTAATGGGCGCGAAATTCAAAATTATTTAAAATAAAGTAACACCAGATGAGCCAACCACGAAAGGGCGCAGGTTCAGTATAGCTTGTATAGGACTCTTCCGTAAGTTGGAGGAAAATTATGCCAATGATACGGAACCAAACCTAGCATAATATCTGCACGAAAAATGTAATTATTATATTGGTGATACTTAGAAAATGGACAAATATTCGTTCCCTAAAACGACGAATTTAATATTTATAAAAAAAACAAAAAAACATTACTTTTGTAATTACCTTCATGTTAAACCACAGCACTATGGTTGAGAAAACCCTACTAATTTTTGTTTATGAAACAATTTAATTTAGCAAATCAGAATTCGAACAGGGCTAGTTAATCTTAGTGTTTAATCCACTACCTCTAACCTTAAAATATTATTAAAAAAAAAAAACTAAGGTTACAGTGACACTGTAATAGAGCTTGGCAGAAAATCTGATTTCAATATACGACTTAGAGCTTCCTTTAGCATAAATGTATTATCATCCCGTCCCTTCGGCTGCAATTTCAAATGTTTCTGATTTTCCACCTTCGATTTTCTACATAGCAACAGCATTGGTTCGATATAGTGGTCTGGTTTGGTAGAATTGCGTTTCCAACCTCTAGAAAATTGAAATAACATAAATATTACGATATAATATGAAACAACTAAGAAGTAACGAATTAGATTTCATGATGAGTATACAGGATTGTCGGGGAGTTCATTAGATAACAAATATAAGAAGAACTTTGCCATCCTGTGCTTGAATTGTGAAAAAACAAAACTAATATAATTCTTAACAAGAAAAATATTGAAATAAATGAAACGGTTTTTATTGGAAACTTCTAAAAACAAAAAACATATATACAAATACAAGAATAAACTTAAAACTGATCATGATAAAAAAAATATAGAAAAATTTTTTTTTTTCTTTTCATTGAAGTCACCTAAATTTTTTTTTACCCGTGCTCTTGGACTAATATAAAATCAAAACTTTTTTGCCTGATATGCCACTGAGCAAAGCATCTATGTATTTAAAAATGTTACCTGAAACGATCTGGGCATCCAGCACAAAAAGCAAACTTCTCCGACTCAACGTGAGGTTCTATGGTTTTAATCATATTGTGATGATAGTAGTGATGGACCTTACGGAATGTTGATTTTTTCTTTTCCTTTAAAAAATAGTATGACAAAAAAATAAAAAAAGGTAAGCATGGTGGTACACTTATTCAAATTTCTATTCTCTACGGGAAATACACCCAATATATACCGAGATGAAAATAAAGTGATCGTCCATTATTATCTGTTTTAATGAATGGGAGATGGACCAGGTGCGGTCAAGTAAAAACTCAAATAGTGATCAATTTTAATTGAGCCAGTGTTTCGCTCCACGTTGCAGGGCGTCTTTAGGGTTAGAAAAGATACATACACTTAACACAAGTAAATTAAAAATTAAAAGGGTATACAATGTAACGTGAAAATTAAATTAGAAAATAAGGTTAGAGACAATAAATGAAAACAGAAATCATAACAAATAAAAATAAGAGATATAAAAGAAAGTACTAAGATATAGAATAAGGG
>NW_027107018.1:9932-10961 GCF_000696795.3 Halyomorpha halys | reverse complement strand
TCTACGTCGGCTAATCTTCATTACGGCCTAAGAAGACGTACGATGAAGTCTGCGTGAAGAAGATGCTGGTGGAAGGATGTACCCGAGAAGGTAGTACAGGAGAAAAAAAATAATATCTACGTTAAGCATTGAGTTTTAACAATAGCTTTGTATTTCAACTCGAGAAATGATAATGTTTTATATAAAACAAGAGGTAAAATAGACACCGGAGTTCGAATTAAAATTAATTAATAGTGAGGACGGACATATCATTCCTATGTGCTAGGCTTTACTAAAATCAATAGATAAATAAAAGGAAACTGTTTTTCCCGGTTGAAAATACATTTCCTGAAATAAGAGCAATAATATAAACGTTACAGATAGTTTGATTATGTTCATCTTGTCTATTCTTTTGTTTGTATATATTTTAAAAGAGTTTTTTTATTATTATTTTTTTTAATTTAGTATGTATGAGATCATTCACCACTATTACCTATTGCCCACAACTGTGTGGCAGATTGTAATATCTATCAATAGATAAATCCAATCTCTACATGCCTGTAACATAAACGTATTATATGTCGTTATAAAGGCAATGATTTTCGAAGAAGTAATTTTCAACTAAGAAACTCGAAAAAAGTAGTGGAGAATGATGAAAACCTCATAAATAAAATATCTGTTCTAATAAGAATTTGACTGGAGGGCACATGCGTAGTTTTTTCATTTCGCTAGTCTAATAGTGTCGTCATGTTAACATAGTTATTCAATTAATACTTTTTTAAATTCACTAAATCTATATTTTGACATTTACAACTGTATAAAAAATATAACAAGTAAATTTGATCATAATGACATAATGATATGATACAGCATGTAGAGACACTACCCAGTAGTAGAACTCTAAAAACAGTATACAATATAAGGTCACGAGGCCATCTTCTTTTCAGGCGCCTCGGAGGATTGCCAGAAATGGAAAAGGAAGGAAGGTCTGTCGGCTGTATTGACGGTGTAGAGAATGGGACCGAGAATACTACCTTGAGGAACACCAGC
>NW_027107018.1:6116-6662 GCF_000696795.3 Halyomorpha halys | reverse complement strand
CACGCCTGTAACACTCCAATATAACTTAGATCAGATTTACTAAATGTATTATAATGTACAGTTGTAAATAGCAATAAATAAATATTTAAAAAAAAATATTGAAATAACTGTAGCTTAAAATAACTGTAACTAAAAATATAGAAGTAATAGTTAATTATTTTTTCATTCCTGCGTATTGAGCATTAGGAGAGTCCTAATGGACACATGGATCAGTTAGCCGACAGCTGCCAACTCTTATCGAGATGGCTGTGGCCGATTGTTCCTTCATATCACTTCAGCTGTTCTATGGGGTGGAGGAAGTTGTAATAAATAACAGTCTGTTTATAGGGTAGTCAATATTAACAGTGGTCAACTGATTCGCCATGAGTAGGCTCAGTTTAGAGGAAACTTGTGCAGTACTTTTAGATCGAGAAGATGGAACCATTATTATTAAATATGGACAAACTATTCTTATGGATAAAGAAGATTTTTAGAACTATCAAAAACAATATTGGCAACGGAAAAATATAGAGCTGAACCAGTGAGCAATAAACATAGGTTCACTCC
>NW_027107018.1:0-302 GCF_000696795.3 Halyomorpha halys | reverse complement strand
CATATTTAAAGCATTTGTATACCTGGAATATTACAATATTTTTTTATTAAAACGTTATATATCCGATTTTAAACTTTTTTAGAATTTTCTCAAGAGCGAATTCAACGATTTTAGGTATACTCAATAACACAAAGCACAATTAAGTGTTCTTAAATATGAAATAGGTTTCGGATGTCGCCCAGCCCCAAAACGTTAATGTTGAATGTTTGATTTGGTCTCTTCCCGTCTCTTTAGCAAGCTGTACCTTGAGGACTGTCTCTCTTATTTTCTCTGTGACTTGGTTATACCGGGCAAGGAAACGC
>NW_027107017.1:679135-701411 GCF_000696795.3 Halyomorpha halys | reverse complement strand
GCTGCCTAATGATCACGTGACTGGTCACGTGACAGACCACGTGGGTGGTTAAGGGCGGGTCGAGCCGAATATTTGAATTCAAATCTCCCGCCATGTGTGACGTCATCAAAATGCTGGCTTCTGATTGGCTGCTCAAATCCCTGTCCCAGCTCGCCCGTATTCTCACTACTGCGATGGTGCTGCTATCTATCGGTCACCGTCTGAACTAACAACCCTGCACTCTGGTGGCAAGTCGAGGAACTCCCTCCACAAAAAAATGTCCCAGCTCGCCCATATTCTCTCTACTAACTTGAATTATAAATATCTAAGAAAATATCGATGTATATCACATTAATTGTATTTTTCAAATATTTCGAAATAATATTTGGATGTATCAATAAAAATAACTACTATATTTCTATCTATTAGTTTCGATATTTTTAAATTTTAAAAGAAGGGGAAGAGGGTTAACATTTAACAAAGAGATAGGTTTATACATATGTAAATAACTTTAGAAACACCCTCCTAGTGTGCATGCGTCAGTTTGAGGAGAAACTGGACCTCCAGATAGTCCAAGATTCAAAGAGGAGAAAAAAAAAAGTTATTTCACTCCAATTTGTTATTTTTTATTAAAATATATATATAGTTAGTTAGTAGTCAAAACTATTGACTCTGCCAACCATAATCAGGAGAGATAAAAAATGGAATATCATAGAAAATGCTGCTCCTATGAAGATAAACGTCATGAACTGCATTATAGTGCCTCTTGGACTTACAAATTCACCGATCAAGCCTACCAGTGAGAAATATTTTAGATTCATTAGTAATAAAATTATACTGGATTAAAATGACTTGTTCCAAATAAAGAATGATCAAAATTTTGAAAATTTATTTTGGGAAATATCCTATATGAATATAAATTATATGAAGATAATCTTTATAAAATACACTGTGGTGCGAGTGTAAAAACACTTGTACATCAAATACTTTATGAGATACAATTGTTCGTTGAGCAAAATATTTTTCAATAAAACGAGAAATAAACATTTTGTTCTTTAAAACTCCTTTGTGCTGGGTTTACTTAAAAAGCGTTCATTTGAGTGCTTAAAGACACATGAGTATCTATCATAGAAATTTTATCAAAATGAGCAAATACATTGTTTAGGTTTTTCCTATCATGAAATTAACTTCCGGTGGCATGTATCTCCAATAGTTCAACTCCTACTTTTCCAGGACATTTACAGTTGGACACGGTGTAAAGTCTAGAACAAGATATAATTATTTTCAAATAAAAAACAGCGGGAGTAAATAAGACAGAGTTTGTTTGTCGACCTATAAAATTCAACTAGCGACCTAAGCTGGCAGAGGTTCATGCTTCCAGGCTGTGGTGACTAGCTTCGGCTTACACTTTCTTTTAGCCTCTATATTTCGTTCAGGCTCCACAAAGTATTTTGTACACTGACGATGTCCCACTTAATCTATCGCTAATTGTTTGAGTATAAGTGAATGAGCATATACTCAATGATAAGGACTGACGTCATATTATTAGAAATGAAATGAGTGGTTCTTCTAAAAATAAAATCACGCATGGACTGATAAGTAATAGTACCAAAAAAGGATTCATAGCAATTGCTTTTTAGATGTAAAATACTTAGCTATTATAATGTTATTAATTTTGATAAAGTTGTATTAGAATAAATAATTTCAAATCGAATTTTCTAATATCAAAATTGAATCACTCAATTATGCCTTGCTTCGGAAACAATGAAAGATAGCGTTATTACTGATGAATAACAGGCGTTTTCTAGTTCAGTCAAGGAAGCCTAAAACAAATGCAAAACCCAAACAATCAAAAATTAAAAAGCTATCTCCCGTACGTTTTTTAGTACCACCAGTTAAGCACAGTAGATTTCGTACAAAAGTGGTCATATATTTTTTTTTTCTAAACTATATAATTTCTGAGATATAAAGCGGGAAAATGTAACCACATATTTTATTTCCAAAAAATTTTATTTTAAAAAAAAGTTTTATTCATCACAACCAACATAGCTAACATCAGATGTGTAGATGCAATAGAGTAGAGGAGGGGTATAAGTTATTAATCACAAATAGTGTCTCATGTTATCGGCATGCGATTGTTTAGCCATATTCTTCCCTTCCATATCTCAGAAAATATATATTTAATAAAAAAGTTTAATGGACATCTTCATCAATCATGAAAATTTTCTAGATATAGACTAAAATCTAATAAAACACGCAGTTTTGCTGTATCCATACCCTCCCCCCTTGATCCCAAACCAACATAAAACAGATTACTAGTTTATTGTTTTGATGTAAGGATTAGGTGCCTACCTTTACTGAACTAATATATGTTCCCTGCCAATCTCAGAAACAAGATAGTTTTTAAAAAAAGGAATATTGGTAGAAAATTTAATATACCTCAATTTGGTAAGAATATATTTTTCCCCAAACTTCTTAGTTTACGATATGTAAACAAAACTCTGATAAATGTATACATTTTTAACCCCTTTCACTCTCTCGAAATACTCTTCATTTTCCAGTTTGCGTCATAGACATTGCTTGATGCAAAGATTAGGTAAGTATTAAAATATGTAATAATGTGAACCCCTACTACAGATGAAGGCTCCAGTGCTTTTCAAAGAAGCACTGTTTTTAGAACAACGGTTGTACAAGGGGGTAATTTTTTCAAGATCAGGCTCAACCACCAGATTTTTCCACTACGCACTCTGGTTAGACCTCAGGAGGGCTTCATAAACCACAAGGGTTGACTCTCAGCTACTGTGTAACAGAAAATAAGTATCTGCCCTGTAGGATTCGAACCCTGGTTCTTCGATTTTTTTTTTTTTGTTTTTTTTTTCGGCCAAGACTCCTCATTGGAGTCCTATACTGCCTAACCATGGTTGGGGGCAAAGTTCTTCATTTTGTGGGACCGCCACTCAATGAAAAAAGTCAACGTCCCAGGCCGGATTCGAACCAGCACCGCCAATAGACATCAAATTGGCAAGACTGTGTATTAACCACTGAGCTATGGGTGGCCCCTTCGATTTGTTAGCATAGTGCCTTACCACAGTGCTACCGCGCTCACTTAAATAAAAATAATAAGCTGATAAAAATATTTAAAAAGTATATTTTAATGTTTTGAGAACTAATTAATCCGATGGAAAATGTTAAGAAATTCAAATACTTGGAAAAAATAATTAAAAGAACTAAACCATTTTCTTGAATAATTTTTCCAAAAAACATCTGCTATGGCAGAAAGGTTATAAAAGTTGGGAAAAGTGGACCTTTAAGGTGCCTCTAAACGCTCACCAAGCCGTGGCGAACTCACTCATGCGCGAGAATGTGGATGGGATGCTTGGCTTTGCTGGTACGAGTTCGACTAAATTTGTTGCCGATCCGTCGAGAGTCAGTTTTTGGACACAGATCAAAGGAGGTTCGTTAGAGCGCTTGTGTAGCATTTCCACCATTATTCTTTGTTTAGTTGCAACTGAGAACTGTTAAGAGGTTGAAGGTGTTTGTTGTTACTTATAAATATTATAAATTTATTCGTATTCCCATTATTTCCACCATAGTTGGGGGTCGAATTTTTTTCATTTTTGTGACCGCCACTCAATAAAAAAAGACAACGTCGCGATTCGAACCGGTACTGCCAATATATCTCAGATTGGTAAGACTGTACCCAATCATTGAGCTACGGGCGGCCCAAATACATTATTTGAATAAATAAAGATTACAATAAAAACTTCTGATCATCTAAAAGCACGTAGCATCTCTAGATGGCGCTTTTAAGCCCAGACGTATGCCTACTACAAAATCGACAAGCTGAGTTGTGAATAATTTGCTTAGAGATTCACCTCATAAGTAGACAGTAATAAATACATTAGTGGATCAGAGAATTGTAATCCTACGTTTAGGAATGTTTAATTGAATATTATTTCACAGTGCCTTCTCTGGAATTCTCGTCCTTCCCATTCCCTCTGTCCGGAATGAGAATTGAGAGCATTTGGCAAGACATTTTAATTACTTTTTGTCCAACTCTGGGTGAAACGGGAACACATGGTTTTAAAACGGGACTGTTCACCGAAAGAAAGTCGCCTAATCACCTTATTTATAATCATATTAATCCTCTCCAATTGAATAAACCGCTTTGACACAAGAAATATTGTTTAACTGTTCTTAGTTAAAATATAAATAAAGATTTCTTATACTTTCTTACAAATTTAGCCAGAAAATATTCAATTTCAAAAATTCAAATTTGTAATAACTATGACTAACAATGTTGTGAACACATATGAATGGTTTATGAGAAAAACGACCTGAGCCACGTTATACTTTTGGATTTATTAAAAAAATAGAACGTTCGATACAAAAATTATTAGTAAAGTAGTCTTCGAAATCAAAATTATCAACAGAGTAACATTCGATACCAAAATCATTAATAGAATACCTCAATACCCAAATTCACCACTTATGCTGATGACACATGTGTGCTCGCTGTTAATAATAACTCTTTGATTGCATCCCAAACTCTCTGATTAGAGATGGGATTCCATGTAACCGCCCTCGAAGAATGGTGTCGTAATTGGAGGATTAAAATAAATCCAAACAAATCCCATCAAATCACATTTGCCCTTCGTTGTAAACCTACCGACTGCCCTACAGTCTCCTTTAATAATGTTACTCTCACCCCTGTCGAACAGATCCGCTAACTTGAACTACATCTGGACAAACGACTAACCTGGAATCCTCACACAAAACTGAAACGACAGGAAACTGCACGATTTCGACTTTTACAGCACTTACTGGACAAACGGTCTAAACTTCCAATTCATTACAAAATACTGATCTACATTACTGTAATAAGGGCAATCTGGACATACGGAGTTGAGCTTTGGGGCTCTACTAAACCTTCGAATTCCTCTCGTATCCAATTATTGCAATCCAAAATCCTTCGTAAAATCCTAAATGCTCCTTTGTCACAAATAAAATCAAGACAATAAAGACCTTAATGTTCCACATGTAACTGATCTAGCCCGAACCAGATATCACTCCTTCCATTATAAACTCTCTAGTCACCCAAAACCACTAGTTTCTAACCTTGCTTCCTCTACCATTCCTGACAATCCTCCGAGGCACCTAAAAAAAAGACAGCCACGAGACCAGCTAATGTAAAATGTCATTAAAGTGCTACCAATGGGTAGTTTCTCTACACGTCTGTAACACTCCAATTTAACTGAGATCAGATTTACTAAATGTATTATAATGTACAGTGGCAAATTGCAATATTAAAAAAAAATACCCAAATTATAGCTTAAAAAAATTCTCACTTAATTGTAGCTGGTCATAAACTTCTAGTCAAGGTGCATATTTTTGTTTGTAACATTAGCTATAAATTTTAAAACCCATGTTATTTCATTTTAAAAGATGTTCGTAATTATTCAAATTAGTTTTCTTTTTTAATGAAATGTTATTTAAAATTTATAAATTATGATTGCGATCACATATACAAGTCCTATAGAAAATCGATTAGAAACATTATGAAATTAATTCAATTTACGACTTTTGTGCCATTGTCCTTGAATCAAAATTATGAAATTGGTTTTCTAAAGAGTGATTCTAATGAGTAAAACCTCTGTAGTTTTTTTAGCAAGATTATTCTAGAATATGCTTTCTAAATCACAATTACTTGTCCTAAATATTACGAATAATATTAGTGATAACAGTTATTCTCTTACCAAGCCCTTGGAGGTACACCATGCCAAAGAACATGCAGAAAGCATGGACATTTATTGTGCTACTCCAGTCAATACTTCCACAATTGGAGAGGACGGCGATAATGAGGAAAAGTGCAATAAGGCCGGAACATTGTGCTATGATAAAGACGGTATACCGAGCGATTGCGCTTCCTTCCATTTTCAACACAGCACTAACACTAAAACCTTCACCCAAACCACTTCACATTATCTCATTACTTATCAAATAAACCTCAAGTGTTTATGATGACTAAATTACAATTTATCCCTCTCTGTATTTTTATACCTGCACTTCTGTTTCCTTTATATTTAACATAGTAGTCTCAAAACAACAGACCTCAGAACATGTTATCTCTCTAGCACTTCCAATTTAATTTGATCACGTTGTAAAATTTACTAAATATATTAACAGATAGTCAAGATCCACAGAATTAAACTAACACAAGGTTGGTGATTCAGAAGTGCTTGATATATTTGACGATACAGAATAAATAGATCCCATTTTAAAATGTGCGCCAAATAATAGCAATTTTCCGAATAAATCATAATGAGGCACATGAATGATTTTTGTGAAATAATGCTGCAATATAAGTACAATTTACAATTACGGCAATTTCATTCTAGTGAAATTAGTTTGATTAGGATTTACAGACAATTTAATATGTTTTATTGCAGTGACTTCCATGTTTAGTATGTTGGGGCAAAAGTGTTGTGGAATTTATGAAGGGTTTTTATAAATAAAAACGAGAGTGTGTTTTCATAAACAGACTGTTCTAGAACAAACAGAACAGTATCAGTGTCATCATTAACAATTTTATTTACTAACCAGAATAATAAAACCTATTTTCTATAACAAAAAAGGACTTCCTCTAGATAATTGTAAATAATTTCATCATTAACTTCATTAATTATATTTAGTTTTCCAAAATTAGGTTTCCATATTTCGTTGCTTAATATCTCGTAAGCTCAAAAACATTTTTATACTATTTAAAAAAATATCTAAACAAATCTTGAAAGAATTCATTAAGTCTGAAAAAAATTATGTTGGTATCCTACAAAATTATGTTTGAGATAAGAACTTTCAAGAATGATGCCTTCACAGCTGGCCTAAGCTCATTTACTATATAAGCTATATACATACAAAAAATATATAAAATTGTTTTCTATATAGTGATAAATTGCTATGTTCATTATAACATAATCACTTTTGTTCAAGAAATTTGAATAAACAAGGTATGTACTTCTAAAAAATCAGAAAAATAAAGGAGTTAAACTAGGCAGCAGATAAACACAATAAGATCTTTCTTCAGGGACCAACTATAAACTTTGTCAAATCTGTGGCCTGATATTCTTGGGAGACAGGAGGCCTCCTAAACCATGTAGCAAAGAAGCATCCCAGGAAGGCAAATAACAAGCTTAGGGGCTTAGTTAAAAATGAAAAGAACAATAAAAATCTTTCACTTACCACCTTGAAATGAAATTAATCTTTCGACATTTCAAAACAGCTATTTCTTTTTATTTAGGACGACAATGCCCTTACTATATATTATAAAGATGAGTGAAAGTAAAATCTGATTATTGCAATAGATATCATATAAAAACAATCATCATTCAATAGTTTATTATTATTAACAATGAGAGATGTTTAATTTTTCATATAAACAAACTTAAAGCTACTTAAAAAATGTGATCGATTTTTTTTATTTCCTGCGATTTTAAAAATTCGTATTTAAGGTTTTCTTTTGGTGTGAAAACGATTATCAACTAGAATACAACAGTTTAACAAAACCATATACTATGGAATGAGATCAAGCGCTTTCGACTATTGCATTTTCTCATTTAGTTAATTATCAAATTATTTCATAATTCATATTGAAACATTTTATATTACAACAAACAATAAGAGATGGTTGATTATTTCATATAAACAAAATAAAAGGTATTTCAATACAATTTGTTTTGGAAAATTCAGAATGTATGCCTTTTCATAATATTTCAATTAGGAAAACACCTAGCTGATATTAAAGATCACTTAATTGTAAACTGATATTCTGACATTAAAAATTGTATGAACCGTCAGGAAAGAGAAACCCTTTCTGTTAATTTTTTATTTATTTATATCATCAAAACATTAAGGTGAAATATTTATATTTAGAATTAAAAAAGAAAAGTGAAAGATTCTTAAATAAAAAAAAAATGTATAGTACATAAAATTAAAACAAATCTTTTAATTCTTTGGAATAACATTAAAAAAAAAAGACAATGAACTTGGAGGTATTTAACTAAAATCAACTACCAAATTAAATAAACAATTTTCTTTCCTACTCTATCATACCCTTCATTTAAATTCTTTTACCTTTATTTATATTGTAATTCTAATTGTTTAATTCAGCATTTATTTTGTTTTAATTTAATTCCTTTTTTTCTCCTAAGTATACCAGTTGATAGGGCTCAATATAAAACATCTTAGGACATAAAAAATAAGAAAATAATTGTATTTCCTCTCTTTTTAACAGTTTCCAAATCAAGAACAACTTAATCTGCATATAGTGATCTAAAAATTTTTTTTTAATGTTCTTAGTAAGAACGTATACTAAGGTAAGGCAGTAATATAGATGTATAAGACATCATTAGAAAGCTTAAGGTCTAAAAAATATTTATATGTAACATAAAAGGCCTTATAAGGTAATGAACAGTGTTGAAAATCACCTAACTGGTGAGCCTAGTATGGTTTTTCATTCCATCAGTTTGATATATGTTTTCATAGTTTTTATAACAATAATCAGAAGAAAAATGGTCGCTGATAATGAAGACATTGCAAGCTATTTTGTAGATTTTACTAAATTATGGCAGATTACCACATATTTAAACTAGTCTTTCAAGCACATCCTACATCAAGAAGTACCTCAATGAGAGGTACAAAAAAAAACAAAAAAACATTTACTATTTTTCTTTCAATTTTCTTCAAGTTTAAAGGAACATGGAAATCTTAGATTAGAGAATTAGCTTCTCAAGGTTTGTTACTCACAATGCTTACACTTAAATTTTTTGCATGGTCTCTCCTGGTGTATAAGATACAAATTTAAGAAAAACACTAATACTTTAACCTTATGTTAATTAAAAATATAAAGATGGAGATAAAAAAAGAGGTATAAGTATAAGGGGAAAAGTGATTTACCTCCTTTATTATCTTTATCTTTAACCACTGTATTTATAGAAGTAAAAGAAAATTTGTAATTTTAATAAATTTTATTTTAATTTTGTAAACATTGAAAAGCAAAATGGCAACATGTATGCGTTATATAAATTTTTATAAGTTTTTTTTTTTTAATTTAACCAAGTAATAACTGACATATTATTAAATGAAAATGGTAAGAATTTATTTCAAAAACCAAAATTAGGAAAAAAAAATTAAGGCAAACAAGAAAATAATACTACGAATTCATTTAAATATTTATATAAGCTAAATCCTTCTTTATGAATACACTATACTGGATTGTAAATTATGAATAACTAGAATTTAACGTTATTCATTTTTTAAATTAAACTTTTATTAATTACACTTAACTGTAAAAATGTCACAGCCATCTGAATATTTAGTATTTATACATATTCACAATAAAAAATAATAACTATGTTTTTTTTATATACAATTATGTACACATTACAGAAAAACTAGGAATTAGACGTTCTCGATTTCTTGCTGTTCCTTTCAAAAAGGAACCCGAAAATGTCCTCTATCTTTTCTGCTCGCCCTGCATCAAATTGGAGATTACGCTCTTTTGCATCTGTAAGCAGTTCTTTCCAAATGTCTGTAGTCTGAAAAAATAAGTTAAAACGGGTCATTAATTTAAGAGAAAATGAAAGATAACATACACACATAGGTTAGCATGGCTACTACACAAGGATGACACATAAATCATAAGGCATTCCCTATTTTTCAGGGTTGGAGTCTGAAAACCATATATGGTGCATCACCATGTGATGGTTAAGGGTGTGTTTACTATATATTGGAAGAGCAAGGGAAGCTACTGTTTGATGGACCATGTTGTTGGATTAAGGACAATACTGGCCTAGATGCTATAGGTGTCATAAAGAGCCACCTTCAATTCAAGAAGTTTAACCAACTCAAAGAAAATTAATTATTTGCAAAAGATCTACACATCACATATTAGTATCTACAAATGACAAGAGAGTCCCTTTTTAATAGGAACTATGTAGTCGTCATTTTCTTGTTATTCCATGAGAATTTAATACATGAGCAGTAACATGGGATGTAGAGGGACCAATAAGAGATATATATTCACTGGACATGATGTTATCTGTATTTTATTTAACTTGCTTAAACATTTTCCTATTTTGACATAGAATATTTTTTCTACATTAAGCAGGTAAATTTTCATTATTTTTATCTTCTATCAGAAAGTAAACATCATAAGAGTTACTGAAAAATGTATTTCTTTAATTAAAAAATATAACATATATTTGAAATCTTCTATCTTTCAACATTTATGCATTATTATGGGTATACAATTTTTTAATGAAATAATTGAGTTTGCTTTCGTACTGTGTTAAATTAAAAAAAGTGTTTTAAAGAACAAATGCTTTAACTTTCTTTGTAAACTTCTTCAGAACAAGTGGGTTTGTTAAGCAAACAGAAAACAAAGAACAGCTATCAAAGCCACAAAAATTAACAAATACCATTCCACTAGATTTAAGACAGGAATTTCTATCAAACCATGGTGAGTTAACACTTAGACCGTGGGGCTCCCCTGCAAACCTATTTAAAAGTAAAATTTTTTTTCATTCTCTAGACATTTTGTTTCTTTTTCATTTAAATAAGCATTATATAATATACAAAATGTAATATTTAATCAAATAAAGTTTAAATACCTATTTTTTAACCATGAAAACTATTGTCATCATTTGTGTATGCAATCAGCTAATATATGAATGTTTTTCGGGTTTATTATCTCAATTACTGAATAAGGACTATAGAAAGTTACTATATATCACCACATTTTCTAAAATACATGTAGACAGCATGAAATAATCCAAAACTATGTAGAAAATGTTATTGGAAGTGTGTAAAATAAAATAATACATAAATAAACTAATGTATATATAAAAAAAAAATTTGAAGAAGCATAAAAATTCTTAAAGACAGCAGAATCCAGAACAACCATAGCTGGTGGAAGCAAGGACAGGAATAAAAGGGACTAGAACAGGTGAAAGGGAGTTTCTAGAGCTCTTCCACCACTCCCAACGCAAGCTAGAAAAGTGATGTGTTGTCAACTTCAGACAAAGTGTTAAACTTAGAGGACTTTGTTCATGTTGAGGATGCCATGAATTTCCACAGAGCCTTAGCTGATACCCAATTCATCAGGATGAAGACATGGGAGATAACAAACAAGAACAATTGTGAACTTCAGTCACTATGAATCATCTCATAATTATTTCTCTTTACCTCAAACCCCCAGGGCAGGTACAAGTGATTGTTTTCCTCAGCCCGCATCATCATCGAAAATTCACTAGGAAATGCTTGAAGGAAGACACTCACTCAAAAGAAAATTACCGAGTTTTTCCAAAATAGAAATTTAACTATAGTATTTTCGTTTTTATGTTATTTATATTAGCCTTTACTGTATCTGTTTATATTGGAGAAAGATAGTCCGGGTGGCGGTCAATAAAGGTATCAAAATAGTAACAATAAACTATTTATTGTTAACCAACGTTCCGGCCCACTTTGCAGGGCTTCCCCGGACTATGTTCCTCTAATCTACTTCATACGGTCAACTATCTTCTTCCGGTATCTGTTTATAATTTCATACATTTAAAAACAAGGATCATGTTGTATGGCTACATACTTTTAATCAAACTCTTTTAACTTATTTTTAAAAACATTTTATCGAGGCGATTGTATTAATGAAGATACAAAAAGAATTCTTACATTGGACTTTAGCCATAGCTGTAAGAAAAGTTATGTGAGTGGATACATAAGATTTTACATTTTTTTTAAATATTTAAATTCAATTCTCCAATCCAATGAAGTAATTTAATGGGAAATAGCAATATGAATAAAAAAATCTCAAAATGAAACAAGAGTTGTGACAACTTCAATGTTCAAACTGAACACTTCACAGGGTGTCGAGCAAAATGGCTTGAAGAAATTCCCTGATTTTTCCAGGTTTCCCAGGTTTTTTTCTTAAAATTTCCAGTTTTATTCCAAATTCTCCCTGACCAAACAAAACTTACTTGTGCCTATAATATTTTTACCTCATCAAACATACATCAAATCCTAATGATTATACATTATTCACTACAATAATTTTTTAAGACATTACAATAATTTATCAAATGTTGATACAATTAAACTTAGGATTGGGGGGAGGGGCATGGAGGTTTACGTATTTTAAATAATTGTATTTACATATTTTACAAAAATCAAAAATGTTCATATTAAAAATCGTTATAGTGGGTCAGTCAGTCATCAACGTATCAGTATTGTTAAGGCTCTCAACATCATGAGTCTAGAAATGTTCAATGCCATAAGAGAGATCGTTATTAAAGATATCCAGTGTATATACAAATGGTGTAGGTGTTTAAGGATGATAAAGTTAACTCCCAAAGCAACAAAAAAAAGCTCATACAGATAATGGTCCAATTTTCTACAGGAAAGTAGATAAATATTTTGTGTTTTTTCAGGACCTAATAAAAGAGGCATTTTCATAGAAAATTTACTTTTAAAACAATTTTATAAGGGTGATTTTTTTGCCTCAACGAGTCCTGAAGCAAAAAAATCCCGACTAAATATTGTAAGTAAAACTATTGTGAACGGTTATGGAAAGTTTAAGCATAAACAATGCAGAATATCAATCAAACATAAATAGCCAAAAAAAATAAAAAATGTCTTTTTACTTTTACTACTTAGAAAACGTCTTCATGTTACAAGTTTATGTTTAATTTGTGATTTAATCCTTTAATTTGAAGAAATCTGTAGCTGAGACACATTGATTGTTTGTAGAAGCATATGGTGAGGCTGCTCAAAATGACAGAAGTTGTTAAGAGTGCTTTCAAAAATTTAAAAACAATGAGTTTGATGTGGAAAACAGAGGACAATGAAAGGCCAAATGTGTACAAAGACACAGAATTGGAAGTATTATTGGAGGAAGATTCGTCCCAAAAACAGAATGAACTTTTATTAGTTAAATATCTTTTATTAAAGACTAAATAAATAAATATCTCACTTTAACTTCATGAAAAACTTCTATTTCTTAGACATATTACAGTAGCAACTAAAATATTATATTAAATAGCACCTTCTAAAACAAGAAATGTTTTCAAGTCACCTTAATTTAATGACAAAAGTCAAATAAAAATAGAAGATATATTTATCATTTTACCTGAAGTGAAGTGAAATTGCCAACAATGTACATTGCTTTCCTTGCTCTTGTTAGGGCAACATTGAGCCGTTGATGATCATTGAGGAAACCAACACCTGAAGTCCTTACAATGGATAATAATATTACATCCCGCTCCTGGCCTTGATAACTGTCTATAGTATTCACACTAAGTTGCTTAAGCAGTTTTCTGAAAACAGTAAAATAAATACATATATTCCTATCATATGATTCTTTGTTAGCTAAAAAAGATGTTTTCAATCCCATTTCTTGTTTTAACACAAATTAAATTCAAGAGAGTTTATAAATAAAAAAAGTCTACCAAGTACACGGGTCGGGTTAATGATTTGTCATTTGGGAATAAAATCTATGGAAAGAGCCAATGAAACAAGCGAATCCAGAAAATTAGTTTTTCACATAGGTAAGTGAAAATAGTTGATAAAATATGATCAAATCTATTCTATACTATCCCTAATCTCCAGTTTTTCTTCAACTTTGAGCTAAATCAGAAGAGACTTTGTCATAATATAGATGTGACAAGGAAAATATGTTTGCAAATGTGGAAGTGAAATTAGAGCATGAAATTTGCAAAAAATTATACTAAACCGTGCCAACATTAATCTTTAACCTCCCTCAAACTTTAGGCCGAATAGGATGAGCCATTATTGAAATATACAAGAGTCAAAGAAAATACATTTGTGAATATGTAAGCAAGAGTAATGGGCGGAATCTGAGAAAATTCATACAGATCATTCTAACACTGGTCTCCACTTTCCTACAAATTTGTTTTTG
Source organism: Halyomorpha halys (assembly GCF_000696795.3). Taxonomy (NCBI): domain Eukaryota; kingdom Metazoa; phylum Arthropoda; class Insecta; order Hemiptera; family Pentatomidae; genus Halyomorpha; species Halyomorpha halys. Next base: position 687,466 of record NW_027107017.1, on the reverse strand, counting down.
AAATATAAGTGTGCTGAGGGAAAAATGTGTTTACACATTTATAAGGCAAACCAACTAGTATCAACCCACACAATCCCTGAAGATTTCATCAAAATCAGAATAACAGTTGAAACAAATCAGCCCAAATACAAATTTGATTACGGACAGAAAGACAGATGTCTACATGTAAAATGTGAGTGAAAATTTTCGTTTCTGAGGACATACATTTCTTTCAATTTCTGAATAAATAAAAACATTCCCTACTTTTTGTGGTTTTATTGATTTATTATTACTTTTTAAAGAGTAGTACTGTTGATTCTTTATATAAAAAAACAAATTATGTCTTTTTAGAATTCACTTGTTTCGTTAATTAACCTTTATATATTTTTTTAATTAATTTCTCTGTTATAACAAGAATGAACTGTTAAAACAAACAAAAAATTGGTTACATTTATTTCTTATAGTAATATGTTATATACATTTATTTCCTTATCAGTAGGATGATTGGCATAACTAGGCAAAATTTCTTGTTAGAATGTTCAAAAGAATTTTTTTTTCAATATAAAGTAATCAATTTTGATTAAAGTTCACATAAATTCTGTTGTTTTGGATATGGTGAACATTGATTGGTAGTATCATTTGATATAAATATGTTGAGTTTAACATTTAAAATACAGATTATTTGATTAACAATCTGTAAGTAATTATTCGTTAATTTAATAAAGAAATATATATGTCTCAGGATTAAGTTATTTCTAAAACCAATAAATACTTGCAATTGTACTTAAGCATTATAGCAGTAAGACAAAGGAAAGACAAGTAACTAGTAAAATATTTATAAAATAAACTCTGATGATAATTTAATTTCTGGAGAACAAACCCTCTACTTCCCAAGACTAACCTTCAGTGCTTTCCACAAGAAACTGAAATGTCTGAAAGGTACTTTTTTTGAATTTTAATTTTAATTAAGAAATGGAATCTTTATTATTTCCAAACAAGTCCATAACATAACAATAAACATTACTAACTTCTCAACAAAAATATCCTGAATTAGCGATCGCTGCTTCTGATAAGGGACTATAAGGCCAACACTTAGTCCTTTCATACCTGGTTCCGAAAGCAATTTACTGGCCATCTCTACAATCAGTTTTGCTTCACTTAAGTTTGTTTCACTGAAAAAGAAAATAAATTGGCAATGAATTACTTCACCCTAAATGAAAAAAAGTAATAATTTTCATAAATAAGCATCTTAATAAGATGAACCAACATCAATTAGTTCATGAACCAGTCAATAGGCCAAAGAACATTTTTTTCTCAAACTTGGACCTTCAATAAAAACTTAAAAAAAAAAAATAAATAAAATAAATCAAAAGAAAATTACAAAGCTGAAAGAATTAGTCTAAAGATCAGATTTACCTTGAATCCTGTACAAGTGTGTGCTTAATGATGGCATATGGTTTAAACGATCTCTTTATTGCCAAGAAGGGAGGAGTGGTCAACTGACCGTTGTAAAACGCCTTGGAAGGAAACTTAGCAATTTCTGGATGCATGCGGTGCTGTGCAGTCAGCATATAGACAGGTGCTGAAGGTATGCCGTTCCAAACCTTGTATAGCCTTGCAAATAATGATTGGCACAACCCTAACTTCTTTGCTGTCTGCAAATAGTTTTTAAAAATATGAAAATATATAATATAGTAAAAGATTTGAATTAAAGCTAGAATGGAAAAATAATCAATGATAGTAAACTGTGATGGTATAATCACAACAATGGGCAAAATTAGTATGGATATAATATAAAATGTAAGCAGCAGAGCTATATCACTAAAGTCTTATATTTTCTCCTATTACGAAAACAGATAAAATGTTATATTTTTCATTAATAATTAAAAGCATAAAAATAAATTGTAAGGTGGAGGTTTAAACCCACATCACTAACACTGATCTAATTGAGATAAACATGCTAAAATTCAGATTGGGAGGGGAATGGATGTAGAGAAATATCAAATCATAAAAAAATAGTGGGAGAGAGAGAAAAAAGTTTAGATCTCCAAATGGCACTTCTCTCATTTCAATTCACTTACAAATTATGTATTTGTATGAAATATCATTGAAAAAACATTTGAACACAACTTAATTTTTACTGAAATTCCTCTCTACATCTATGGTATTTCTGCCTAGAATACAACTCTACATATATAATTTCAGCTCATATGATCTGAAGGGAGATTCTGTAGGCAGCCAAATGAAGCAGGAGTAATATATTCAATATACATCCGAGAAACTGTGTCCCAGGGCTTATGGGTTTATTAAGTTCTCATCCCCTCCGGCAGCTGGCGGAAACAAAGCTGATATTTGTTATTCGCACCTAGAGAAACCCTAATATACTAATTTAAATAGAAATAGAAAAATAAAAAAATATTGTTTCAAATTTTTGCTTTATCGAATGGCAGATGAAAGTTGTGTTTATATCATGTGAGAGGTGACAAAGCGAAACTCCCTGATTTTAAGTTCTTGAGCAAATTTGTTTTTGGGGTCCATGGTGGATTTGTTTTTAGGGCCTGTGGCAGAAACTATTTCAAGTTTTTGGGCAAATATATAGGAACAATGTTTTTCCGCCTATCGTAATTACATTTCATAAAATTGATATGATGCGACAGTTCACTGTCAAGGCCTATACATATGACAGTTAATGCAACTGTTAGTCCACTTCCATTACTAGCATTATTAATGATAATGTCAAACCCAGTCTGACAGTAAAACTGTCTTGATAGTAATTGCTGTCATGATTTTAACTATCAAGTAGTTATACTATAGTAGTGGCTAACACTTTTACCACAATAACTGAAAGTGTAGGATAGTTCACTGCCAAGGCATATACATGTGATTTTTAAAGCAGCAGTTACTTCATGACTTTACTTGTACTATAAACGATTATGCCCCAACCCAATGTGACATGACTAACTATGATATAGTTACACCGTCAAAATGCTATCAATATATTAATAATACTTAACTTTAAATCCATTTTTCACAGTCGAGATACAATATCATTTGGTTTTTCTCTGTATAATGAGGTCCAATTAAATACTTTGCTGGTTAAAACATTACAAAAATTCAACAAAATAGAAAAAGGGCCAATCATTAATACAATTATTAATTAATGGATTGAGATTTATCAATAAAATTAATTGACTAAAGCTAGATGCTGGTACCTAAGGGTATATTAATCCTGAGATAATTGAAATAACAGAATAATATTTAGCCAGCATTACAAAAATATATAAAATGTATATATGATGTGGATATCTGCCAAAGTTAAAATAATACCTGTGAAGCTACAAATGGCGGTAGCTGCTGAGGGTCGCCAACTAAAATAAAGTTTTTGACATCGTAGACCAGTGGCAGGAGTGAATCTGCTTCTGTAGCCTGAGTTGCCTCATCTATTATACATACCCCCACTTCTCTCTTCTCATCTCCTGACCTATTAAAACAGAGTACCATTTCTCTTATAGCCATTAATTTTCTAGTTCTTCAATCCATACTGGAATTTGTCTACTATATTTTCAAAAAATAGTTATGTACGATTTTGATATATTCTCTAACTGATTAAAATATAAAAATACTAAATAAAGATGTATGAAAACATTCATTAACTAGACATAAAAATATAGAAATTCCATGGCCACAGTCCAATGATGCTATTAGTCCTGTCCTCCTCAATCCAGGTGTTTCAATCTTCTTTTCTTCAGTCTTTTATTTATTTTCAGTTGGTTTCTCGCATCGGAAGTCACATGATCCATCCACCACCAAAGTCTAGGTTTGCAAAAGTTCCCATTCAGGAAAGTTTGGGATATATTCATTAATCATTCAGGCAGCACATCCAGCCTCGCAAATCTTAATGATTTAATGATATTTGCTTTCACAAATAACTCAATATTCTTTTTTCTTCCTTGAACCTGAGAGGAATATGAGGAGAACTTTTCTTCCAAAAATGAGGATTTCATTCTTCTTGGTTTTCATTAGGCTCAAAGTCCCTGAAGAGTAAATGAGAACAGAATGGATCAACATCCAATAAAATAATATCTTCCTCATGATAAATTGTGAGGTGAGGATTTTCTAATAGCTCTTCTTTACAATTCTTCAGTCAAGTCTCTTTCAATCTTAAAAATAATAACAGTAGTGAAGAAAGTACCTAAACCAATTCTAGTGAATTTTAGGAATACCTAGCAAGTTACTATGGTGGAATGTAAACTAATATTTTGAAGACATTTTTTTTTACTAAAAAAATTAATTCAGGTATATATATATATATAATTAAAAATATAAAATAACAAATATTGAGTGAAATATATAAATTGAACTTGGTTTGCATTGACGTGCCAAAACATAAAAATTAAGGGTTCCATGTTGATATCTCTCAGTAAAACATATGAATTTACATGTAAACTCTCTAGCACTACTAATAGTCTATACAAAAATTTAAGGATTAAATAAAAAAATTTAGAACCCATACAAACCTTGACATTTCACTGAATGCCTTTGTTATTCTTCTCTGGGCACAAGATCCTAGCGTAGTAGCAATGATGTCAGAATGGTATATTACCTTCATCTCTTCATCGAAAACCATTCTCTCAATTTCTTTCTGTCGTGTTTCGTTACTAGAATCTTTATTATTCTAAAGGCAAAGAGATATATACTTTTTAGGTATTCTGATTTTTAACAGGGTAAATATCTAATATTATAAGAGATGGTCATGGCAGTAATAAAAGAAAACAAGAAATATAATGAAAAGAATAGTTTTTGGATTATTGGTATACGGATGGATGGTTTTTGACTGCTACTTTTACCACCTTTTTCTACATTAATAAGGTCAACTATTTTACAAATAAGCCAGCCCTATATTTCAAGGGAATGTAGAAGATAAGTATTGGTTAAGAAGAAAAATCAAATTTATTATTTTATTTAACTAATAACCCTAATGTGCTGTTGTAAATAGAAATTTAGAAGTGACTTATTAATAAACTAATTCAAAACCAAGTAAAACATTCTCCAAATGACACAATTCCAAGTAGCACTAATAATCATAATGCACTTGTGCAAATAAAAGTATGACAATAAGTTCTTAATAAGCACTCTACGAAAATGAAACTCAATAAATGATCTAATGATTAGTGAAAAAAATTTAGACACTTTAAATTATAAAATCGATACTTAAAATAGGAAAAAAAATGGTAAATTAAGGGGTTTTTTTACCATAAAGTCTCATTTCTTGTTTTCTATTATTCATTTATTTGTTTTTATAAACTTCTTGATGGTAGATGTAAGATGATTTACTATAAATATTGTAAAAGCACTCATATCTTCCTTATACATATTCTAAACTATATTATTAAACTATAAAATCTTTAATAAAAGATCCGTAACACAATTTGGACATCATAATTTTTTTAACAGAACCAGTTATTAAATTGGTTAAATCATATATTAAAAAACATAATAAAATTATGGAAGATACTAATAAACGTGATAGCAAAGTTCATACATATTTTACAAACATTTATAATAAATATTTTGATTGTTTCCTAGATATTAAGATATATTTAATAAATTTAAAAGTGAATAAACATATAGAAGCCACTTTCAGTAACCCATATAATATAAAGATGGAAATATCTTTGTGACATGGTCACAATAATTTCAAATAATATTAGTTCACAATTACTGATGGACCATATTAGTAGCAAAATAGTCGAAAACTATAATAATTTATACAAAGAAAATAGAATATTCAATTTATCCGAATATCAGAGTTCATTTAACATTATTAATTTTCTCAGCCTGGGTGAATCATTTAATTTGTTTCCATCTTATAGCAACAAAAATATAATAGAACTAATGACGTATTTTGAAAATCTATTAGATAATCTTGATAACAATAAAAACACACTTAGAAATAATATAAATAAATGTATACTTACTTTTATTAATGATGGATAAAACAATAATAAATACAACAACTATATTCATATTACCTTAATCCATTTTTTAAAAATGATAGAATAGAACATCAATCAATGTAATTCGGTAATATAAGGTAAGATAGGTAAATAAGGTCAAAAGAAAAATTTAGATGTAGATATATAAATAACAGAGTCTGAAGAAACTAATAAAATTGAGGAAAGAAAAGAGTAATGATTAGAAAAATAATTTTCACATGATGACTAACATAAAAAATTAATTTTATACACTAATACTTTATGAAATACACAAAAACATAAAAATTTATTTTAATTATAAAAAAAAAAGAATGAGATAAGGTATCTTTAATATACTTTAGTTTTTAGCAAAGGAAATTAATTTAAAAACATTCTAGGATTACAGGAAGATGTTGAAAAGTATATCTCAGCTCAAGTTTGTTTTAAAGAAAAAGAAGTGTAGCGGAATAGAAGTCTGTTATTTTAAAGCACATGGTGAAGGTGTTTGAGAAGAAAATTTAGAAATGAGCGAGAGAGACAGATATATAACAAAGATTTTAGATGTGCATTGATAAAGAGATTTATAAACTAAAAATAAAAAAACTGAATGTTCTTGTAAGCATCTTCAAGAGGTAGTGGAAGGCATACATGGTTATGTTATTTAAATTTAATACAATATATATTTTTTTCAGTGATTAGAGCTCAAATTATTACTAAACATTCACGGGATGACCTCATAGTAATAAAAACTATCAAACATGAAAATCTATTGAAATGTCAGTTTCAAAAATCCTAACATGGTCACAAACATATTGGCCGGGCCAAACACGTTACCATCCTTATGGTTAAACATAGTTTGATAATAAAGTAATACTACGAATGTGATGAGGGTACTTACAACAAGAGCTTCAAGGCAAGCAATTCTTTTCTGAACCTGTTCATATTTTTTCTTGTAACTTTCAATTTTTGGAGATTCAGGATTTTCAAGAGCCGTAGCAACCATTCGTTCAGTTGCCTTCTTGAGGGAAAGCTAAGAAAAAAAAAAGAATTATGATCTGATTCGTCCACAATGAACTGGGAAATTTTAAAATGAGTAGTAGCAAACTTTTTATAAATGGTATATATAATCTCTAAACAGCCATACACACGACTTTTATATGAAAAATATCAAGAAGAAAAGAAGCTTTTTACTAATTTTAAACTCTTGGGAAAAATAAAACAAGAAGCTTTTCTATTTATGTATGTTTCGATTAATGGCAATCGATTGATAAAAAATTTTGGGTGGAAAAGTTGAGGTTATAATTTTAAACTTGTCTACTTACAAAATTATTCAATAAACCATAGAAGTAAATAAAATAGAAAAAAAAAAAAACAGAATCGTAGCAATAATGATTTTTTAAATAATAATAATTAATAATTGCCTTAAATTATTGATTTTATTAAATTTAGTAATTTAATTATTATACATTTTACAGCACCCTTGTGGCGTGTGCACTTACCGCACCCAATTTGAGAACCACTGTCTGATGAAAATAAACCAAACATTTTTACTTCATGTGTTAGGTCTTGTATATGTATCTAATGAAGGTATCATTTGTCGCTAATTTCACATTTAGATATATACATGAGCTTTTTATGGGATCATTAAAAATGTTAGATAATATTAAAGCTTTATGAATACTATTGACTCAATGAAGGAATAAACAAATCTCTAAAGGTTGGGTACTAACCTTAGTGTAGGGTAGTTAACCTATATGTGTGGTCAGGAAAGGCAAATGTTTTAAAAATAATTACTGATTATTTTTATGATTTTTAAAAACTTAATCCACTTTGACTATGTAAAATAACATGTTTCAATGGGTAAAATTTGAAATACACAAATGTTTACTACCTCAACATATATTATTTAATATTTATTTATTTAATAAGTTAATTATTAATCAATCTTTTTAATATTTTCCATACTATTCAAGAGGTAATTGTTTAATTTCAAGTGTTTCTATTCTGTTCTCAGTTGGTAACAATGAACACCTTTTGCTTTTATTCAATATGAGATGTAAAATATCACAACAATATACAATATATGCATACATTGTATATATATACTTTATCTTCTGTAGTAAGATAAAGAAGAAGAAGCGAGCATGAATTTTTAAATAATTTGAGCATAATACATCATGCAAAAAGCATAATATATGCAAACATTGTTGCATTAGTATTAGATACATGTAAATACAAAATTTAACAGAAGTTGATATATAAAAAGTTATTTACAAAACAAAAGAAAGAACATTAGACAAAACAAGTGATAAGAGAAAAAAGAAATAGTAATAACAAATACAATACAGTAAAGAAAATGTTTCTATCACATTAAAAA
>NW_027107017.1:652730-679016 GCF_000696795.3 Halyomorpha halys | reverse complement strand
AATTATATATATGGGAGCACAGTGGCAGCGTGATTGGTCCGTGTTCTGTAAAGAATTGGGTCAGTTTATAGTGGGTGCTTTTAGTTATGTTGTCAGTTTTGTGTGGTGATCTTAGGAACAAATTAGTAATAATAGTGCTTTATTTAGAACCATGTCTGTATGTTGTTTCCAGTTCAGTCTCCTGTCGAATATTAGACCTAGATAAGTCATTGTTTCTGTTAGTTGTAGCATGATTGTAGAGTGACGTCTAATGTTAAAATTGGATAATTTATGTTTTCTCATAATTATCATACATTTTGTCCTGTCTGTGTTGAATTCTAGTTGGTTAGTTGTTTGATTTTTTTATTACAGTATTTTGCATGTTAGTTTTGGTCTTGTATCAATTGTGCTTTTTTGTGGCATGAAACTAAGCTGGTTGTAATGAAGTATTTCGTTAGTTGTTAGATGTGTTAGTTTGTTATTGATTAGTTTGTCTAAGACCTTGCTCATTATAGGGAGGATTGTTACTGGTTGTAACAAGTTTGTTAGAGTATCATCTTGGTATGAGTAGTAGTAGTAGTAGTAGTAGTAGTAGTAGTAGTAGTAGTAGTAGTAGTAGCACTAGTAGTAGTATAATATATTATGTTATACCTTAGAGGTGTGTCAGTCAGGAGTGAACGTATTGAAAAGACCTTATCTTCGGAAAAAACTGTTCGAACTGAACACGTCAAAATGTACACGGTCACTCAGTTTGTCTATGTAGGAAGGAGGGTTGAATTACCCAGTAAACTTCGAGAACTGTAAGGGTCAAACCCCCTCTACTCCTTCCGACCATCCCATTACTTCCAAAAACGTCATCAACTCATCTTGTCACATGTTTTTACCCTTGGCCAGTTTGTCATCATCTCTCAATTGCACAAAGACTAAAAAATGGAGTTGCCTTCTTCCTGAACAGTTAACTCAAATTTTTTTGAGGAAAATATTGACCAGCCTGTGATTTTATGGTTACCAACCAAATTAGACTAATTACTATTATTTTCTAAATTATAATGTATATGTATAATTGCCATTACGTACTTAAGTACTAACTAGTACCTGTTTAATTTATTGCAACCAAAGTATGTTCATTATTCATTGATAATCAATTGCTATTAAAATAGGTACCAATGTGCTTCTATTGTATTTTACTATGTCCTTAGGTAGTTAATAGGTACCAATGTGCTTCTATTGTATTTTACTACCATGTTCTTAGGTAGTTAATGCAACTAATATGATTTATGAAGAGACTGCTGTTTTTTGTTTTGTAATTACTGAAATATCTACCTACTCTCCTGTCATTACATAGGTCATTCAATACAGCTTTTGTGGCAAAAATAATTAAAGAAGTACATAAAAAAAAAAGTATCAATAAAAATAAAAAAATTGTCCACTGCTTCATAATTTGAGGATGATGAAAACAATATACTTGAAACACACATTTGGAAATTACAGCATAAAAACTAATTTATAACGATGAAATAAGAAACAGAGTCCCTGGGTAATATAACAATGAAAGTTATAACAATTTACAGAAAGAGCAAGTTGCCAGAGTAATTGTTGGTACAGGTTATTTCAGGCAAGTTCAACTGTGCCCGAGGATGAATGTGATTTCAGGTGGGCCGAGGCACAGGCACAGGTTGGGGAACTCAAGCTTTAGTTGATGTTTTGAATAATTTTTTTTTAGCCTTTAACACAAGAAATTGGCCAAAAGTAAAAAAATCATCCTTGAAATATTACCCTCTCCCCATGGTGAGACATGATTAGAAAAACCAATATCAATCAGCAGATAATTAAAAAACAAGAAAATTTAAATTAAGACAAAGTATAATGCTAATATTATAATAATAAAATTAGACCATACAAACCTCCAGAGTGAAGTCTTCATTTAAATTTCTTTTCTCTACTTCTTTTCGAGCTAATGTTGCAGTTTGTATTTCGGCCACTCTAGGATGCATTCTTTCTTTACGACCATATCTAGTTAATTTAAATCTTTTATCTCCTAGAAAGATATATATTTAATAATATATTTTTGTTATGAACACAAAGTATAAGTCAAAAAGGATAAAAATATATTTTTTTTTAGATCAAAAAGTTGGTAGTGTGTGTGTTGCATAAAGGAAGGCACACATACAGTAAGTATATTACTCAATTAATGAATATTGGAATGTCAAACTAAGCTGTAGGCCTTCATTAGAGCAACGAGTTCAAAGTTCTGGAACATTGTCATTACATATAAGCATTATTATACATACTAGTTGTTTTCTTTTTAACTAACTTCATCAACTTGATTACATCTAATCTAAAATCAACAATATTCCCACTATTCATTTTTTTAGCAGTATCATTATGCTGAGAATATGAATTAAATGATTAACATAATTAAAAATAAAAAAGGAGTATAAAGGCACAGAATACACGATTATTTTTAGTGTAATATAAGAAATTAAACTGTTCAAAAAGTAATTCCAAAAAATAAATAATTTCATCTAAATTAATCCTTTAACTGGAAGAGTCTTATGGAATTAAAATGGATTTAGTGAATGACACAATTTCTTCCTTATTAAACTATATTATTACTATAACATTATAATTTCATCTAAAAAAAAATAACTTATTTCTAAAACAATCGAGAAAGATATTACACTTACTCGGCAGTTGTTGACGTATGTCCAATAATCTTAGGCATATTTCATCGATGGCAGTATTTGAATGTGAACAGATTAGAATTTTTTTCCTTTTATAATTATTTTTTAATTTAAACCTGTACAATAACTGTTCAACAATAGAGACAATCACTTGTGTTTTTCCCGTACCTATTTAAAAAAGAAAACAAATTATCAATTATTTTGGAATTAATATCAACCAAAATAAAGATAAAATATCACAACATAAAGGATAAAATAAATAACAAACCAGGAGGACCATGAACCAGACTAATACTTGGTTTATTGGCAAAGACAGACTGGGTAGTACATAAAATGGCCTTGCGTTGTTCTTCATTCAATGGGTACTACAAAACATTAACAATAAATTAGGATTATAATGAAAAACATTAATTAAACATACAAATAAAATAAATAATACAATGAAAAAACTCCCTTTTGTGCCAGCTGTCAAACAGTAAAATATTGACGGACTTCGCTAATAATTTTGATTTTTTTTACATAATTTAAAATATTCCAATTAGTACAAATTTAGAACAATGTTGCAACATTGTCATGTGACTTTTGAATGATAAGTAAATTTTAAATTTTTGGTTTCATTCTATAAAACATAACAAACATACATATAAATTTTATTTTTTGGAACATAACAAAAATTGCTTTAAATCTGATATCATTGTTCATTTGTTGAATACCATATTTCAATTCCAGAGGAGAGATCACTCAAACCCAAAAGATACACATGGTTGGGGGCAGTGAATCAGCTGATATAATTAAGCATATACTGATTATTTTATATTGACTGATCCACAAAGAAAAAATAATTATTATAAATCACTAACAGTCAAGCACCCATAATTGTAATACATAGAAATAAAACAATGAGCCACATATGAATGAAATGAACAACAGGGCAGGAAAATGACAGGCTTGAAGCGAAAAATTGTAATCATGCCAATCAAAAACACTGATTATAAAATTACCTTAGTGACAATTTTATTATTCATATCCTTTTGCAAATAAATTGAATTGTTTGTCACAGGATCGATAATAATATGTGACAAAGGAGAACTAGCTAACTTAATCAGACTTTCAAATTCCCGTAATTCAGTCATCATGTTGTATGTCGGCTGAAAAAAAAAGAAAGAAATTAATAATTTAAAATAAAAAATACGATTATTAAGAAGAAAAGTAACATACCCGAATCCTAAGCTGAAAACCAGTAGTTAATTGTTTTTTTTGGCTTTTATATATAATGATATCAAAATAAGCACAAGCATCAGGCCCTGCAAAACAAGAGAAAAATAAAAGAAAATTACATATTTAATTTTTAAAAACAATTCCAAAATTGACTGTTATAATTTAATAATTGAGGTAACCACCTGTAAAACATAATAAATGGCAAAATGAAAACCTTTACAAAGTTTAAATGTTTTACGTTCAAACAGAAGTCACATAACATAACTAAATATCAGTATTATTCTCTTAAGAAAACAAATTTCCTGAAGATTTTTTCCCATAATTTATGAAATCAGAATCAAAAAAGTCGATGATACCAAAACTTCAATTCATAAAAAATTTTAGTTACTATGTTCTACAAATGAATGTCTCAATTATCGAGGCGAACTGTACAATATTAAATAAATCCTTTGGAAATAAATACTACTTTGGAAGTCAATCATTTCCCATTTCATTTTTATTATAAGCACCTACAAAACCTTATACACATTACCATTGCATTCTTCTAGGATAATTAGAAAGAGCATCAGATTTCCAAATCTGTTCTCCTTAAAGGAACAATATAAGTTCAAAAATTCAAGCTCAAAAAATTATAAATTTCAAACTTTTCAAATAAAAAGAAAACTTTTTTATTGAACTCACTTTAAATTTAATGAGGACAACTAATTTATTGAGATAAATAAAAATGTGATATCATAATTTAAAACAAAAAAAAGTGATGAGCAGAGTTAGGTTACATTTTGCCTCCTATTGTTATATAAAAGCTCATTCAATTGTTTTGTTAATTTTTTAGAATTGAAAAAATGGTGAGGAGAGGATAGAAAATGTTGACCTTCCAAACGTACTTCTCAGGCACCAATTTAATTAACTTACAAATTTCCAATCAATCAAATTAGAGAAGCTGTAGAGATGCAAAAAGATCTTAAAATAAAAAGAAAATGGTGAGAAAAACGAAAAAGTTGAGACTCCCCCTTCCTCACCATAGCCACACTTTTCTAACACGAACTTAAATTGGAGGGGCTGTAGAGGTGTGACAAACCTTGAAAAAAATAAAATAAAATGTTGGCACTTAATAAACATAAACGTTTTGTACTATTACTTTTAGACCCCACCCAGATCATCTTCCTCGACTAAAAAACCAAAATGTGAATTGCAACCCATGAATAAAATATTGACATTGATATAGACATATAAATGAGAATAAAAAAATTACTATTGAATATTAGATCAAAAAGTAGAGTGTAATTATTAAATTGTGTCATGATAAAATATCTTTAAATGAATAAGAGTTAAAAGGTTTCATATTTGTACTATAATTATTATTTACAATTTATAAATAATTTTCTTTTAAGATAAATTGAATTATTTTATGTATTCCATTGCATTTGGATACATATTAAGAGTAAATATATTTAAATCTATTTGCATGGTTTAGGTATTTTGTGATTTTGAATATTAAAATCATTTTTTAAAATACAAGAAAGAGTGTTGTCAAAAATAACTCAAATAGTAAAAAACTATTTATTATAAGCCAATGTTTCACCCCACTCTGGAGGGCTAAAATACAAAGAACTAAAAATATAAACTGTCAAATAAACTAAATGAAATTTAAATAAAACTAGTTTCATCTTTAAAGTGAAAATCTACACAGAAGAATGCAAAAAGAAGCCAACCCAACAAGCAAGGAATTCAAATGGAATACTGTAACACGTACTAATGATTTTTTAAATTTTTAATACTTTGTAATTTTAATTGCCAAAGATTTAGGTTTTTCTTGTCTAGGATAATTTATTTATTATTTAAGTCAACACGATAGATTCAAATAATTCCTGGAATCAAAAAGCAACAAAGCTAAATATTTAGAAAAGAAAAAGTCTCACAAACTGAATTTTAACTAATTTAATTGATATTTAAATTGAGTAAGATTAATATAATTTAATTATATCTTTGTATTGATTTATTTTCTATGTAATAAAAATTTTGTAAAGATATAATTTTGGTTTATTTGAAAATAAACCTAGTTTAATTTTAAATAATTATTTTTAATTAATTTTAAAACAAGTTCTTCCTTTAGAATCAAATTAAAATAGATTTATACTACATAAAGTCAATTTAATAGAAAATAGAGAAAAGATAGATTATTATTAAATGCATTCAAAGTAAAAGAAAAAAATATTATTATTATTAAATTAAATAAAAAAAACAAAAATAAAAGCACAATATATATAACATATTTCAAAGTCACAATTTAATATGAATTTTACAATACATACTCCTATTTAAAGTAGTCAGGTAATGTCTTGCGACTGGATCAGAAGTATCTCTGTAACTGTTTATTTTTACAGCTGAATAGACTAGACCAAACATAACGAAACAAATACGTTTCCCTTCAGAGGCTGACAAAGCCTATAACAAAAATTTCAGGTTTTGACAGTTATAATAATGGTAATTTATGTTTACATCAATCTCATTTCTGTGATTAAATACTAGTAAAAGAAATGTACAGTCAAATTTTGTTTTATTGTATTTTGAATACTTTAACATAACAAAATAAAAACCTTTGGAAAAGAAAGAAAAAATATATATATACATTAAATAAAAGGAACTCAATAATTCTCCTGACAAATACAAAATTAAAATTCTTCTTAAAATTAAAAATAAAAAAATATTGGTTGTGACATTAGCGACATAAAATAAAAATGTCTTTATATCATTGTGGGTGATAGGGCCCCTGTGTATAATTGCTGTCCTTATGGAAAATGATTGTAAAACGTCCACCTGCCGTAACGTGAAGAATAGAACATTAGGGTTCGCCAGACTGCTAGCAACTGATACCGACTAGAGAGATAAAAGTGCCTGAGCCGGCGTATGTACACAATAATGGTGTTATTTATATCTCTAGCACAAATAATAATACACTAATATAAAATGCTTACGACCATAACAGATACACTGTGGTACATTGGAGTATGAAATTAATTATTACAATATGTTGGCTGCAACAACATGAGTAGTGGACAGTGTCCTCAATGTTTTTGAAGTGTTATTTCTAGGCTTGATGAAATCAATTGCAATGAAAACTAGGTCCTTTAACTTCTTGTATCAAAGTAAATATGAGTAAAAATTCAAGCTTCAAGATCTTATATTTCAGGAGTTCAGCAACCCAATACCTTGGTATGTCGACATAATATATAGTTAATTTTGATTATTTCCCATGTGGAATTTTATTATTTTTTTTTCAGGTAGAATGCTACTGGATTCCAAGATTAATTGATAGCAAAGCTGTGTTCAATGTCTTAAGAAAACCTTATTAATGATTTTGAGAGTGAATGGTTAATATTTATTCATTTGTGCATGGTTTATTAAATGAGTTTTACAAAAGAGACACTGGCCAACTAGGAAGACCCTCATTCAATTTCTTTAAAGAGACTTCTGAGGATGGGATAACACTAGTATTATGGTTCAAGTAGAAACACAACTAAACATAAAAAAGATGACATTGATGACTCAGGGAGTTATTTCATTTGGTAACAAATTGTTAAAATTATTTGAACTAATTTTAACTGAACAGTTGAGAAATAGACAACTATTTATATCTAAACGTTTTCTCATTATTAATTAATATTATATCACTACAAAATCTAAATCAATAATTCAATCATAAAACAACAGAAGAATTCATCACCTTAATTAGTAAAATATCCATAGCTTCAACCATACTTTGTGCTTGTTTTCCATAAAGAGGAAAAAAACATTTAAGCAATAATAGATTTTTCCCATTTGAAGAATGAACACCATATTGCAGCGAATCTAAAACTATACCATCAAATGCTCTTCCTCTGAAAAAAGAAAAGAAAATATATTAAAATTTAAAAATTTTTTTTAAAAAAAATAAACACTGGATGGAACAGTAAGTTAAATAAAGAAATTTCGAGCGAATTTAATACACCAGTAAATTACTAACAGCAGAAACATATGAATGAGAGTTGAGAATACATTCTGATGGAGAACACTACATGTATTCTGATGGAGAACACTCCATGTATTCTCTCTTAACATTACTAATGTTGCTCTAAACTAGAGTTGGGCAGTATTTCAAAATACATTTTTATAAGTTGTATTTTAGAGGACAAATTATAAAACATATTTTGCAATTTAACAAACAAAACACAAACTAGTATTTTATATTTCGAATCTATTTAGAATACTTCTTTAAATAATGCTTAGGAGAATTTCAAAATCAGAGAAAACTATCAGTATTTCAAATACAAAATACTTGGGATTACTTAGTTTGTATTTGAAATATTTGGGTGCAATTTATATTTGGAATACTTTTCTTCTAAAATACTTGACAGTAGTTTGTGATTAAAATGCTTTTCTTCCAAAATACTTGAGTGTAATTTATATTTGGAATACTTTTCTTCTAAAATACTTGACAGTAAACAGTAATTAAAATACTTTTCATCCAAAATACTTGAGTGTAATTAATATTTGGAATACTTCTCTTCTAAAATATTAGACACCAGTTAGTAATTAAAATGTTGTACTTTATATTATAATTATTTATTTAAAAATTGTTTAATTTAATATTTTTATATAATTTTATAAATATTTTATTTATTTTTTTTGTTTGTGAATTTTTTAAAAATTATTTACATATACATGTATATATTTTTATTCCAATTCCTAATATGGATTCGGACAAAAATATGTCGTGTGAAGACTCAGAGGAAGAGACCTTGATTTCAGAACAAAGCGAAACGGATTCGCAATATTTAAAGAGACATACACTTCAAAATGCCATAGAAACGCAGGCCCCGGTTCAGTGGGAAATTCACCCAAAAAAAAAAAAAATAAAGCGGCTAAAATAAAGAATACAAATGAATGACCCAAAACTCGCAGTAAAACCACTGCAGCCACTAAACCAGCCACCTCAACCACACCTACTACACGCAACTGAATACTGCCACAAAACAAAAGATGAACCGGCAAAATGTGCTCTCTGTGAAAAAGACCACCCAGCAAGCTACAGAGGCTGTGAAGTTTACAAAAGTCTCCATAAGCAAAGGTCTCATTTCATGTTATCAAAAAGGACTTGATCACACTCGCACTCTGCCGCCTGAAACCCAAAATTTAAATGTTTTCCCAAACTTGGAAAAAACAGGTCATTTCATTGAACTACAGCCTTCTACTTCAAAAACATTGGATCGAACTGAAGACTCAATCCGGACATACCACGAGATCACCATCAAGAAATGACAGCCCCAACCTCAGACTCCTCAACCAAAGCCTCTTTCCTCTCATCCTCAAACTCAACCTCCACGTCATCAAATTCCTTCCCGTCATCTACCCCTACAGGTAAATTTACCACCACAACATCTGCTACCAGTTCCACCTCACCCATCTGTTCCAATAAACACCAACGATGGGGATGCCGAACATCTAACTCCCGTGGTAACATCCTATCTCGTGTTTCCAACTCCAATACATATTCTATTCTCTCACCCGCAAATCCTACTTATTGGAATACATCTCCCAAAAAATGCCCTGATATCCTAGACATGTTTATAACCTCCCAGATTTCCTCTTCCCAAACCATTTTTGAATTCCTGAATGACCCTTCATTGTAAACCTACAGACTGCCCAACAGTCTCAACAATGTTGATTTTACCCCAGTTGAATATATCCGCTACCTTGGACTAAATATGGACAAACAACTGACCTGGAAACCTCACACAAGACTGAAAAGACAGGAAACTGCACATCGATTTCGACTATTACAGCACTTACTAGACAAACGGTCAAAACTTATAATTCATTACAAAACACTGATCTACATGACTGTAATAAGGCCAATCTGGACATACGGAGTTGAGCCTTGGTGCTCCACTAAACCTTCGAATTCCTCTCGTATCCAATCCTTACAATCCAAAATCCTTCATGCTCCTTACTTTGTCACAAATAAAATCATACGTAAAGACCTTAATGTTCCATATGTAACCGATCTAGCCCGAACCAAGTATCATTCCTTCCATTATAAACTCCCTAACCATCTAAACCCACTAGTTTCTAACCTTGCTTCCTCTTCCATTCCTGAAATCCTCCGAAGCACCAGAAAAGAAAATGGCCAAGAGACCTGCTAATCTAAAAACTTCATTAGAGTATTACCAATGGGTAGTTTCTCTACACGCCTGTAACACTCCATAATAATATATATCAAATTTACTAAATGTATAATTATGTACAGTTGCAGTTGAAAATTCCAATAAAGATAATAAAAAAAAAAAAGATATATAGATAGATACTGTCAATGGGACTACGGTGGCAGTGTGATAAGGCTAACTCCAACGACCTGAGTTCGAATCCGGCTGGGCAGAAAATTGTTTTTGTTACCCTGTAGTTTTTGTTACCATGATTCAATCCTAGAGGTTCTGGAGCCCTCCTGAGGTCCATCCAACCTCATAAATTGGGTACCCTTAATTGGGTGAAAATCTGGCAGTCGAGCATTGTGATTCTGACCAAATTACCTCCTTGCACAACCGTTGATCTAGTGACAATACTTCCTTACAAAGTACTGAACTCCTGACCCTTCATGGGTTCAGATAGTGGTGCAGATTTTAATTTTTTTTTAAACATGTTTAACTGACCCATATTGCAAACATTATAGTAAAAAAAAATGATACATACGTCTTGTTAGAATCTTCATCACCCATCGTTTTACACATGTTGGCCCAAAGTTCATACATCATAAGAGGGTACAACCAACGCTTATAATCTTTGTATGAAACATAAGCATCCTTGCCATTATATCTTTCTTCATGAATAGGAGGTTCTCCAGGAATTACTTTGATTTCCTAAAAAATAAGAAACATAGTGATCCAGAGAAAGAAAAGTTTGAAATGACAGCAAAAATAATTTTTAACAAACACCATCACCACCTTCTTAATACTTAAGGTAGAGGTTTTTTGTTCAATAAAATTGAAAAAGAAAGACATCCTAAGAAGTTTCATGGTCACAAAGTAACCAAAATTTTGCATACTGACTAGAGACAGTGAGTGCCAGCGAAATCTCAAAGAACCAAATGGAACTATTGCATCTGAACACTAGAGAATCATAGTAAGGGTGGGAAAATAAGAAAGGAGTCATAGAATAGGCAGGTCTTTAGGGGTTTGGAATGAGGGAATCTTAGGAACTATGAAAAGAATAGAGATAGATTTTTGAGTGCTTTAAGAAAGATCATTATTTCTAGAGTGTGGAGTGTGAAGATGTCACCAATATTTCAGTCTAAGCTATGGAAGTAAATGGGTAGGGAATGTAGTAAAGAAAGGAGAGAAAGACTGAAAGAAAAATATTTGGAACCAAAAAGGATAGTTTTTGTTTCCTCAACATTTAGCAGGAATTTATGGTTAAATGCCCACAAGTCAGTTAATGCACCTTGAGCATATGGTAAAGGTGAAAGGATAAAGACAAAAAAGCAAAGAAAAGGGTTGGTGAGGAACTTATGGGAGTCTTGGACAATGCCTGCTGTTACCTCCACAAGGTACCCCCCTCAGAGAGTAACACGGATGACAGGGGCATAGTCCATCACTCCTAGGGCTGCGATATTGGCTAGTAATTATTTACAGACTCAACTATTTGGGAACTGTATGAAGTACTTAATGACTCACTGATAAACAATCAAAATGATATATACAACAAGGAGACAAACCTCCACTAGAAACTAGCTACAATATGGGTGGCTACATCCTGTCTTGCAACAACACTCTACATGACCTAAATGTCAAGAGTTATGACCAACATTGTCATTGAGAAAGGTGATGCAGTTGAGCTTGTCAGAATCACAAAAGTGGGATCATTCTTTCCTAAAGAGGTAAAGAAAACAGAATGCCAATACAGAGGTCATCTATAGTTACAACCTCCAATACATGAAAGAAATAGACATGAGATTCTTCATTATTTAAAGAGTCCCTGGATCCAGCACGAACAGCCTGAAAGGACAAGGAATAAGTAAGCTACAGTAAAAAGACCTTCAAACAATTAAAAATATAAAACCACCACATAGACGCAAGGAGGAGGTATTTGGTGATATGCAAAACATCCAAACCTCTGGCAGAGCTCCTAGATATGTTGGTGAAGAGTTTTTACATGATAAAATAACAAGGATCGATGTTTCGGACAGAACAAGATGGAAATAGCTGATAGGGATATGGATCCAAAAGCTGAGCCCAGAAGAGAAAACTTTTCACATGCACTATCCAGAAGTAGGCCCTTGAATGTGGAAACAGAACAATAATGGTGAAATTGCGGCATCCAGAGTGCTGCCATAGTACTTCTTAAGTAAGGATAATAACATCTGCTTGAATAAAAATCTAACCAAAGGACTGTCAATGACTAGGTACAGCACTATTTCAGTACCTAAGCCTTTCAAGTTGCTTGTAATGCATTCTAATGTTCTTATCTGAAAGTTCACAGGTACAAAGTACAGTGTAAATAACATAACAAATCGTAGTGTGAAATGATATGCAGATGGCTCTCACACAGCTCAGAGTTCAGGGGCAGACATCTGAAGAAAACAGAAGATAGTTCTTTAGGCAAATATACCATAGTATTTCAATCTGAAGTAGTTGTTATTATTAGCCAGCTCCCTATCAGAAAAAAGGTGGTTACATCAATATCCAGAAGGCAATCGAAGCACTCAAAAACCCTACTACATGCTCATTGCTGAATACAACATAACCGTTAAATGGGTGCCAGGACACTTTGCAAAACCAGACATTAAAGAAGCTGTTCAATTTCTAAGGTAAGACTGCATGTGCATTCCTGTTACATTAGAGTCTCTCTATGGCATATTCCTCTGCTACTCAGAAAGGATTAAAATAATGGTAGAGAAGTCAAGCTATACTTGAAAACACAACATTTAAGATGTTTAAAGAAAAATTTTGTGAAAATAAAAGCTGAATAGTACTTCAAATGGACAGGAATTCAGAAAAGTTACAGGGCTACACACTGATTGCAGTAAACTCAATAAACACAGGCACAAACAACCTCAAATTATCAATAGAGATTTTATCACATATAAGATGAAACAATATATCACATGATTTGTAGATATATTAATTTTACAAGTTTAATATACACTATGTTTGATATCGACCACATATTGGACTCTTAGGCATAACTAAATAATCCACTGGCCCATTAATGGAGATTCCCTTAATCAACCAATAACCATACTTATGTAATAATTCCTCACTAACATGGTGCACAATATGCCTAAATATGCTATAGTGCACTATTACAAAAAAACAGCCATGAGGAAGGCTAGAAATTCTGTCCGAAACGTTGGCACAATTAAATAAGTTACTTCAACTTATTTGTGTTTTATTTTGACCGCACCCCCCAACCATCTTCTCGTATAAGTCATCCACAGTCAACTATCTCTCATGATTATTACAAAAAAACATTGGTGAGAATGGAAATCCCTTAGGAACATCGTGTATAAGGAGGGAAGAGGAGGGAACTTTGACAACCTATAGATACACTAATGGATTAAAAGTGTGAATAATAACGTAGAAATTGTAGGCTGTGGATTAAATTTATATGAGGGTGTTGGTAAGATGAGAATATAATTTTAAAAAATAAAAAAAATGAAATTTTTTTTTATTCCTTATCTACTGCTTTACAGTAGATGGGAAAATCCAGCTAGAAAACAACTTATTTTCAACCTTTTTTCATGGTTTGGAGGATTGGCAATCCAGCTAGCTAAACCAGTGATTTTCCACCTTCTTTATTATCACAGCACTTTTTTAATAATTTAAAAATTTGTGGGCTAACAATTGCACAAATTAAAAGAATTTTATTATGAAAATAGTAACCTCTCAGTTCAATAAGTCCTGTAGAGTTGATAAAGAAATGTAAAAGAAAAAATTATCATTTGAACATTCTAAAATATTGGGCCATAGCGGTTGAGAACTGATCTCAGTAAAAAAGTAATTAAATCTCATCAACATAAAATAACTAAAAAATTATATTTTCCCATAAATTCTTACATCTTCCACCACAATTTAAGAAGATTTTATATTAATATTATAATACTTTTTATATTAAGAATCTTAGTAGAACAGAAGTTAAATTTTCACATCTTCAGTTTCCAATGAAATTGTAATATGTATTTTTCAAACAAATATTTTACACAAAATATGAAACAGTTTTACATGATACTACTAATTGAGAATATTAACCATGTAATAAAAAAATTAAACCATTTGAAGAGATTAAAAGTAATTTTACCAAACTGCACCCTCCAAATATTTAAGAACACATGAGCATGTGACACAATGAACAGTAATATAAGAAATATCTCTAGATAAAAAGTTAGATTAGTTAAAGTCTAAAATTTTTAATGCTTGTCCTAAATTGACAATCATTTCAAATAACTTACAAATTTCTTAAAATGTACTTACGTTGACCCAGGAGGCATTCCAATGGACAATGTCGAAATAAGTTTCTTCTAGGGTAGTTATAGCCGGAATAGCTGGACTTGCAAGAGGCTTCGGTATGGGAGTAGAAGGAGCCTTGTCTTTTAAACCCAATGCATTTACTGACCTCAGGATTCCTTCACACTCAAATAACTTCACATCCGCTTTTAAATCGAATTCAACTTTTTTATTACTTAGACGCTGACCTCCGACCTTCAAACAACTTTTTAGCCCACCATAAGCAACTTTTGAGACCTGTACAACTGGATCTTCCTTGGAGATAGATAGTTCTTTCACTTTATTATAAGAAGTAGACCTCTTGGCCACAGGCTCAGTACTTACTATTGTACTGTTAGCTTTTTCAATTTTTTTCCTCACTCTAGATTTCCGACAAGGATCTTCTAATAAACCTTCAAGTAAGATACTACCTCTATTTCTTTCAGTAATTTTCGCCACACCAATAGACTTAATTAGATCTCCATCTTTTTTATCAGGACTTCCAGTTTTAGTAACAGATTTATCAACTAGCAATTTATCCTGTGTATGTTGTACGGAAAGCAAAGATCGGTTTTCCTCGTCTATTATTCTTTGTTCAGTTCTTGGTGTAACTTCTCTATGGGCATTTTCTTTTTCTCCATTTTCAATCATTTTGGAATTTGCTTCTAAAGCTAATGATTTCAGTTTTGCTTTTCTAGTTTCAATAATTTGTTTTTGTCTTGTCTTATTCAAAAAATCCCTAGTAACACTTGATTCTGTCTTCTTTGGTCTACCAGTTTTCTTTCGTGCAGTTGGAGGCTTAGAGAGGAGTGTACTTTTGACTAACTTCGCTCCAGATATTGAATCAGGAGGTGGTAAATTGACTATTCTGTTAACTGATTCAATTACTTGAATTTTTTTATTAATTTCAGACCTATTACAATCTTTTTTAATTAAATTTGAAGGAGGACAATTCTCATTAGGTTCAACGGTTACACTTTCTAATGTATTCCCAGATGTTTCCAGACCTAATTTGTTATTGCAACTTGTACCTACAGTATCTCTTTCCGATGCAGTGTGATTAATATTTGAATCGATTGATACCTTCCTTAAGCCAACTTTTTTGGTCATCAGTTTTGTATCAGATTTCTTCTTCTTTGGAAACTGCTTAGTTTTTTTTGGAGAGAATTCTATGCTTGGTTGAGCCTTTTCAATTTGAATTGAATCAGATTCAATAATTTCAGTTGATTTGCCTTTTTTTAATCGATCAACTGATTTCAAGTTGATATTATTTCTTTCATTACATTTTTTTAATTCAAGTGTATTTAAATTGATAATCTCATTATTATTTTTTAAACCATCAGCTGAGGATAGATGGTCTGGATAATCAGATTTGACAATTTTTAGATTGGATTCGGACACTTCTTCTGAAATTTCTTTATCTTCTGTTGGTAAAAGCTCCAAATCCAATCTTCTCAATTTGACTCTTACATCCCGAATCCTTTTATCTTTCCCTCTGGACCGGGGACTCTTAATTACTTCAATTTGCTCTTTACCTGAAACCTCTTCATAAAATGAGTGCAATTGAGATTTAATGTTTTTTTCTTTAGGTTCTTTGTTCTTTGTTTCTACCTTAACTGATTCCTGCTCTTGTGAACACTGGGAAAAATGTGATTGAAACAAGTCCATTTCTTCATTATCATCATTCATTTCATACAAAAATTCTTCTTCAGCACAATTATTTTTTTTCTCATTTGATATTTCTGTAATAGCTTCATCTTCCATGAACAACTGAGAATATTCCAGTTCATCTTCACTTTCATCAATAACTACAACACCATCCATATCTTGTGAAAACACCATATGCTCCTCTATATCATTTTGCTCTAAAGACAACTCTTCCTGTTTTATTCTAATAAGAATATTGTCTTCAGCTCCAAAAGGTGAAGACTCATAATTATTACTTTTTGAAGGTGAATCCATGTTAGCTTCTTCTAATTTATCTTTCTCTTGCTTGTTCCTTAAGGGTGAATCCATGTTAGCTTCTTCTAATTTATCTTTCTCTGGTTTGTTCCTTAGGGGTGAATCCATGTTAGCTTCTTCTAATTTATCTTTCTCAGGTTTGTTCCTTAGGGGTGAATCCATGTTAGCTTCTTCTAATTTATCTTTCTCAGGCTTGTTCCTTAATGGTGAATCCATGTTAGCTTCTTCTAATTTAACTTTTTTAGCCTTGTTTCTTAAGGGTGAATCTATTTTATTTTTTTCTAATTTATCTTTCCCAGGCTTATTCCTTAAGGGTGAATCCATGTTAGCTTCTCCTAATTTATCTTTTTCAGGCTTGCTTGTTAAGGGTGAATCAATGTTTATTTCTTCTACTTTATCTTGTCTAGAAAATTTTAATTGTTTCGTATTTATTACAGCATTATTGCTTTTTTGAAGAGGGGACATATCTGCACAGTTTTTCCTCAATGACAAGCAAGAATCTCTAATGGTTGAATCTATATTTTTATATAAATTCTTAATATTATCAACCTGGCCTTCATTATCATCATCAGAGCCTGAAAGGTCTATACAAATTTCATTTTGTCCTTCAATGGGTTTCGATTCATTTTCAATATTTATTGAATTAGCAACTATATTTTCATTATGATTTAATGAATCATTAGATTCTTTGTTTCCACTTAGACCTTTTAATAGACTATCTAGTTTTTCCATTTCTGATGTAAAAGAATCAGAACGCGTTTTTTTTAATGAAGGTTTATAATTTTGTTGGTCATTAGGAATGTTTCCTGATGCATCAGTTGGGTTCTTTAAACCAGACTGGATAGGAGTTCTTGTAGAACCAATATTGGGACTCCCAATGTCAGGACAGTGAGTAGGTGGTTTATCAGAACACAATTTTTTCTTGTCCTTCATTTCATCTTGATTCTCATCCAAAATTTCTTTGGTTTCAACTTGTTCCTTATTCTTTTGAATAGGCTGCAATGAACTTACTTTAACATCATCTAAAATATTCAAATTATTTTGCTTCAGACAGTAATTTGTAACTTCTACTGGCTGACACAAACTAGATTTATCTGGAATAGAGACTGAAATATTTGAAGAAATCATTTGTTCATTTTTCACATTTGATGAATTGCTTCCAGCTGTGGATTGATTATGTACAGAAATATTACGAGAAACGTTTTCTCCTAGTTTTTCAACCCCTCCAGAAAGTACTTCAATCTTTTTTAAAACGTTATCACTATCATGATTTTTTAACAATTTCAGTACAGCTTGGAGTATCTTTGCCTTTGTATCAAACGAACTGCTATTTGAGTCGGGTAAAACAGGATTTTTGAAATCACTGGAATCAGGACTGGTATTTACTTCATTAGATAATGGCCCACTACTTGAAGATTTATTGGCTAACACATTTTCACTCCCATCATTGGTCAGATCAATACACTCCATGTCTTGAGATGATGATACCTAATAAAAAAAAAAGTACCAGTAATATATATAAACACATTAATCTTTTTACATTTTTAATATAACTTAAATACAGGGTGACATTGTCTAATTATTTTAAACTATGTTTGTTAACTTTTTATCAATTGCTTTATTACTTTTATGAATAGAACTCAAGTTTTGCACATACCTGATTGATACCAACTGAAGTACTTAGAGGTAAGACATTCCTACTTTGGTTACACTTTGCACCCTCTTCTAAAACAACTGCTTGTTTAGGAGTCAAGTCCTGTCGTTTTATTAGTGAATCTTTTTCCTGCTGCACTTTCAACAAATTACAGAAAATTATCTTAAAATGATATTAATTTAATTGATACATTTTATTTTAGCATAACATCAAAATAAATAAATCAGTCTCATAACAGTGCATAGAATGTCTATGCAGCATAAAATAAAATGATAAAGGTGTCTTATTTCTAATAAGATAATTATTTTATTTATTTATTTATTACCAGATCAGCCCTGGTTGGCCTTACATGGTTTTTGTAACAGTTGTTTAGTCATTTTTTAACAGTTGATAATGGGGAGGAGGGAGATAGTCTCGTGCAATAGATACCCCTAACTATTTGTAATGCTACAACCATGAGCTATTATAATTAAAAATAATAAAGATCAATTATAAAATAATAATAATCCGGAGAACAATAACAAACAAAAACATATATTTATGGAATTAATATTAATTAATAAAAAATTGACTAATGCAAAGATTAATAATAGAAGAAAGAAAAAAAAGTAAAATAATAATAATAAAAATAAATAAAGAGTTTATAATAGGATATCTTGGATCAGCCTGTGCTTCAGCCTTCACGATGAGGTTGGATTGCTTAAGTTGTATGCCATGGCACTTTAACTGTTGGTAGATTGGAGTGGAATTTTGTAAATCGTTTTTTGATGTAGCCATCTATCGATTTCACTTGCAGTTCATGATGCTATTGGCCGTTTTGTACAAACCAGGGGGACTCCACAGCAAATCTCAGAATCTTGTTTTGAAATGCCTACAATTTTTTCTTTTCCTACAAAATGCTGCTCCCCATACTGCTCTGTATCAAGGCATTAGCCATTATTACAACAATATGTCATTTATTAAGGTTTTTTGTCATCTGCCCTGATACCTGGTGGAATATCTTTCAAGGAACCTTTTACTGCGTCCTTGGATATGTTCACATCTGTGTTTAGTTTGCCACATGAGTCCCTTCCTTATTAGATCTACTAACACTTAAGAATTACAACAAAAACGACAGGTTTTGACGAAGGATCAGAAGCCAATTAAGTAGGTGTAGGCCCTTCCTGGACATGTCAAACTTTCCCACCCTCTCTCGGGCATAGGGGGGATGTCTACCTAGGGAGCATTCTGTCACCTAAGACCAATTAGGAATTAGATTCAACAATAAGGTAACGCCCCAAAAGATAAGTGGGAGAAAAGGGGCAGAACAACTAGACCAGAAAAAGGACAGTGAAGAGAAAGACTTAGACGAGAGAGGATAAGGCTTTAGAAGCAGGAGAGGAGCAGAAGAAACAAGAACGAAGAGGGGCATGATGCACTTTGACCAGACGAAGTCGTAAGAAGGGCCATGACACCTGGACATCCCTTATAAACAAGATGACACTCACGTTAAATACACGCACCACACAATTCAACCAACTAAGCACTCATTCAGATATATATTAGGTAATAATGTAATAATTGATATTTTATGGCAACCATTTATCTGAATCATTTTAATCATAGCAATAAATTGTAAATAAATACTTAGTCTCTTTATATAGTTTATATACTATTATATAACCCAATACCACCATTTATTATATTATATAATTAATGGTAACAATATTTTATAAATATAAAAGTATTTAATTGGTAAACACACAAATAGCCTTTGGAAAAGAATTCAATTATAATAACAGTTTTGCAGGACTCAATAAATTAATTAATTAACTTATTTTTGGATAATTGCCTTCAGCGATCATCCTGTAATCCCGATTAAATCTCGAGTCAGTACATAGCAATACTTTACAACCGTACATCATTAATGGCCTTAGTATTATTTTATAAATGAAAATAGTTATATCTGGTTTTAGTCCACACTTGCTATTAACGACAGGATATAGCATCGCTAATCTTGTATAGGTTTGGGTAAATAGCTAGGGAGGTATCTGTGGGAAGTTCTGAACCTTGTGGAGTACTGGCATAGACAGGTCTGGTGGTGGGATTTGTGTTTTTTTTTTTTGCATTTTAACAGTAAATGTTGAAGAATGAGCACAGAATATCATACAAGTACTTTAGAGTCTACTTTCTTCAGCTTGCATAGGAGATGCCGAACCTAGGTTTCAACTTGTTCCTTATTGTTTTAATAAATTATGTTTGTAAATCAGTATAATTGCAGTCAAATGCTTGGATTTCAAGAACAAGATTAGCACGTACTTCTTCATTTCAAATTCATTGACAATAAATTCCATTAATCTTGCCAGTTGGTGAAGTGGAATGGCTAAACTGAAGATCAAATAGAAAACCCGGAATAATACATTACATTGAAAAAAAAGAAGGAAGATGTCTTTTTATAACTGATTCCAATAATTTTCCAACAATGGGTAATAAACTTATGGATCTATAGTAGCTGACTTATGCGTTATTACCAGGCTTGTAGATTAGTATGAATTCCGCTTTCATCTATGTATCAGGAAAGTATCCAGTAAGTAGACAACCATTAAAAATTGAGGTAATGAAAAGAAGAGCTTTCCTGGATAACTTTTTTATAGCAATGGCTGATTTCAAGTCATGACCAAGACTTTTTTTTAATTTATGCCTCCCAGTCAGTTCTAGATTTTTTTTTGGAGCAGTGAATTCAAGTGGAAGAAGAACTGTTGCTAGAGGCAGATTTAAATGCTAGTCAATGTCTTCTTTTGTTAGATACAGATTTCTTTCGCAATCTATAGTGGAGAAAGTCTTCTCTTTTATTTCAAGGTGATCTCACAAAATGAAAACACGACCTTCCCACCCTGGATAAAAATAGGTTGATACCCACTCCATTGTCAGAAATAATGAAGTAAAAGGTAAACAAAAAAAAGAAGAAAAAAATATCATAGAAAGTTGAGATTTATTTCATATCTCCAATCAGACTAGTTAAAGGCTCGCCAGAATTGATAAAATTTTATCAATATCGTTTAAAAGTGAAAATAATGAATAGTATAATAATAAAACTGTTCTCTTCTCTTGAAGTTACTGACTCAAGCAATTATTGGCAGTGCTTCTGGATGTAATCAGTAGCCAACTTAATCCACATTGGCTTGGATGGTTGTCTACTTTCAGCCCACAGCGATGGATATAACAAGAACCTTTCTATTAAATTATCACAAAGAATATATACTATTAACAATGAGTCTTGTCTCAGAGATTGTGACTGGTCTAGATAGAGCAGTAGCCACACACTAAAACTCGCCAAATTTTGTAAACGCTCGCCAGATAAAAATCTCACTATATGAACCATGTAATTATTTTTATGGGACATATGTCCCAGAATAAAGTTATTTTTTCATTTCATTTCATAAGCTAAACTTTCACACAAATTCCACTTTTCACTCACTCTAGGCGTGTTGTAATTAATTACTTAAATCAAAACTGAAGTAAACAATAACATGAGGGTCTGGAAGGAAGGTTATAAACATAAAGGCTTAAACAACAAGTTGCTGAGAAAATCCGCTAGGGGCTCTTATGCATTTAATGTTTAACATGACTTCAAATAGGGCTGCTCACAATCTTATAGTTATAACATTTAACATGGTAAAACATTTAACATGGTAAAACATTTAACATTTAACACAACATCATGAATACCCCTTATATAGAGATGTGAGCCATCCTCCCTAATATCTTCCTAACTGGTCAACTTCTGTCAGTAATTTTGATTAAAAGAACTTAATATTTTTATCAGAGATAGTTTTTAACCTATTTGGATCTCATAGATTATCAGATTTAGATCTCATCATCAACCAGGTAATTTGCATAATTTTAACATTTCTTAATGCTAATTGTTTATTTTTAAACAAGATCTTAAGATTTATAAACTTAAAATAAGAAATTATCAATGATTAATGGTAAGTAGGCTAAAAATTATGAATGAAAAAAGATTTGATCAGTGAGATCACCATGACACTATTATTAGCATTTTTCTCTTTTTATTGATATACTATGCATTTATGACACCTTTTCTCTAGTCTCAATTTTTTTTTCTACAGTTGTTTGATCCATGACAATGCAGTATAAGGACATCTGAGATGTTTCTTAGGGCTCAATCTGAGACATCATCATGAATGTAATAAAAAATAAAATAAAAATTCCATACTATAAAAGAGGATTTATGGACCATGAAATCACCAAGATGAGGAAAGAAGGAAATGCTATGAAAGAGAAGAGAGAAAAATTTAAAAGAGTAAAATAAATTAATTTATCAAACCATAAATTAAAATTAAAACAAAAAAATATAGTTAAAGATATGATTGAATACAATACCTTTTCAACAGATTCTCTAATCCGCTTAGGTGAGCAACTTCCTTTTGATAGTTCTTCATTTTGGGGACTTAAAGAGGCGGTCCTTTTTCGTTTTTTTGGCATCTAACCACATTGGAGAAATAACATTATAAAAAGGAAACAATTTTTCAAAATAAATATTATATTAATTCATATTAGTAATTTTATTTGGAAACAATAGATATCGTTTTGAATGACATTTATAAAGCCAGCCTAACAACCTTTACCAAAGTAAATTAATGAAACAAAACAATTATTTAAAATAAAATTACGGTTTCATTGCATGCAATTGTATTTCAATTATGACAATTTTATAAATAGTTTGTTAGTTAAATTAGTAATCATGGAACTCACAAAGGGTACAAACTAAGGAGATCTGACAATATAAGTTAGTAAAATTTTAAGTATCACTGTGACTAATCACAATTCTTTGTTGCTGATAATATAGTCAAAGAATAAACGTTAACAAAATTTGAGTTTCACTTGGAGGTCAAAATAATGATTAAATAACTAATTTATTACTGCTACTACCTTAGAAGAAAATGATTTACCTGAGGTGCACTACATTCCACAAGCCGGTATACGTAGTGGCTGGTTTCTGGTATTTCTCCTGAAAAAGGTTTTCCCAAGCTAATGATATCTCCATCTTTTAACTGGAGATCACGCTCTTTCAGTATTTCAGTTTCTTCAATGTAAGTTCCATTTAAACTCTGAAAATATGATGACTTTAAGAAACTAAGTGCATTATTATCGATAAATATTTTGTTATTTTTTATATCATAATTAACAATTTATTTTTTTAGTTAAAAGGCAAGAGAAGAAAGATTATCAAAATTCTATTCTGTCCCTCAAGTTGAAATCCAAAGGATACAAACAGTAAAATTACAGGTATTTCATTAATATTACTTTTTGCTTCCTCACTACCGAATGTGATTTGAAGAGACATCAAGTAGAACCCTTCATATCCAAAAGACTAATTTTTCCAGCAAAAGCTTATAAAACAGGCATGAGAACTACACTGGGAGGTGGCTAAAACCATGTATTTACAACTCCTCTGCTTCTTATGTTTTTTTGTCTGTCTTTCTGGATTTTAAAAATAAACAAAAGGAATTTTTTCTATTGTGCCAAGAATTATAGATATGTAATGGTAGACATTTTGAACCACTGGGAAGTTGTTTAGAATCTCCTTTGTCAAACTGAACTACAGCACATTGAGAGGTACTTTGTGTTATTCATCAATCATCAACCTAGATGTCAAAAATACTTTTAACACTGTAAGATGGACCTGCATATTGGATGCCTTATGGACTATGGCTGTGTCAGCCTATTTTATGAGAGTTATCAGACTATTTTAGGGATAGAGTTCTATTTTATGCTACAAATTTTGGCCCCAGGAGACATAATGTCACTGAAGTTGTCTCACAGGGCTCTGTATTAGGCAGGGTCTCTGCTCCATATCATCATGTATAACAGAATGTTTAAGTTAAGAATACGGGAGAGAGCTACAGTTGTAGGCTTTGCAGACGATGTACCATAATTAGTGGTGGTGAAGTATGTAGAATAAGTAACCCTCATAACCAAATCAGCTGTTGCTACAATCCGAGGTTGGCAGTCTTCAGTAGGCCTGCAACTGGTAGATCACTAGACTGAGGCACTTCTTTTCTCTAGGAGGACATAAACCAAGGCCATCACGGTCACAGTAGGTAGACATAAGATGAGAACTTTTCAGCCATGTTTAATATATTGAGGAGTTGTGTTTAATATATTGATGCACAGCTCCAGTTTAATTACCACAGGAATTAAATTTCTACCAATACCGCTAGAAATTGGATAATGGATAATCCAGCATGCCCTGCAATGCAAGTGAAGAAAATTCTTCACAAAAGAATTAAGCGAATTGAATTAGAGAGAAAAAAAACACATGCATATAGCTTATTTCACCTGCTACAATGCTATAGATATATTGTTAGATATTAAGTGACTGACTACCTGTATGGCAACTTTTTCATATCTCATTTTCGTCGATGATTACTTTTTCAGAATATGCGCCAAAAGGCGGGGGAAAGAGGAAGGATCTTTGAGCCTCTCGCCCTACTTTTGGTCTGGCAAGAATTTATTATACGATCTTAAGGGATTTCCCTTCTAACATTCCCGAAACAAACTGGAACTACAAGTTTTCTTTGGCAGGGCTATATCCAACCGGAAAACAATTTTATGGTTTGCCATTTCTTTTTAAAATTCTTATCTCTACCGAAAACCATTCAGTTATACCCAACGATATAGTGGCTTGTAAATTGATTAAAATTCACAACATATTGTGGTAATCTAATAGTGTATAATTAGCAATATCTTCGTTCAAAATTACGTAATCTCTGGTTCCTGTATCTCACTGACATATTCATTCCCGCACATTCGAGATCGCCCAACAGACGACTTATAGTATCCAGTTTTAGGTTATCTTCTGAATCAACCATTACTTTAATTGAGAACTGATCAACTTATATAAATTATAATATTATATAAAACAAATAAAGGACACTTAATGATAAAAATTAAGAAGAAATCACTTTTTTATCAAGTGGCGGCTTTCGGTACTCATTGCTAAAATACGAGATCACTTACTGATTTGATATTGTTGGATCACTTACTTTTAGTCAGTTGAAAATGATTAAAAAACAAATAAATAAATAAAAAAAAAAAAAAAAGGAATAAGGAACATTGAAATAACTCACAAACTTGCTGGAATAAAGTAGTATAAAGCAGTAGCTTTATTTCTCATTTGAATCTCCCTTACATACTTTTACGTATTTGTTTACAAGGGGAGTAAGGATTACGGCTGATACTAAGTCTGGCCATCCTGTTACTGATCGAAATTTATATAGAGGCAATTAATTATTTAAATTAGGAATGACTAATTATTAAAAAAGAGCGCATTCATAACAATAGCTAATTATTACAACTCAAACTTGGAGTGGGTTTTAAAAAATCTGACCATTATTAGCAAAGATAAAGCGAATTTTGGATCCGAGTTTATTTAAAAAGTATTTTTGAGTAGCATGTTTTATAATACCTTAACCTATATATGCATATATTATATATAAAGGAAATGCAAAACCAGAAGACCATAATAGAAAAAATTGAAAACCATCTTCTATCTCTAGACATGACTAGAGCTCTAAATTCAAATAATAACCCGGCCTAGAGAATCCTCAGCCTTCTAGATTTTTTTCCTGGAGAGAATTACTCTGCAGATTACGAGCCTGCTGTGGTGAAGGAGTAGGGAAATCCTACGGGAACAAGCCATAGATTCTCACGAAAGGAATAAAAGGTATAAGAAGTAGGAGTAATCCAAAGAAGGCAGAGAGAAACGATAAATGATCATATCCAAAAATAACATTATACAGTAATAAACCACTATGTATAATGTAACTCACAATCCCCTAAGAAGGAGAATTCCCGGAGGGGAAATTCGTACTCAGGTCTGCCAATTTCTACTTAGTCAACTCTGGGGAATCACCATCCAGAGATGCTACGTGTAAGACGTTTGCTGTTAGTGGATCAGAAGATTTTATTGACATATTTATTGCTTCAAATAATACATTTAAGAATATTACCTCATACAGCATTGTTATTAATCAATCATACTATGATAATATAATTATAGTATCAAAGTATTTACAAGAAATATACGTTTAAATATATGATGTTTGCCTGATGATTTAGTAGTTCTCCTTGAAGCAGCTAGGTAGCATTGCGTCAGTATATAGGGTTCAATCGGCAGACAGCAGAGACCAACTGTGGTAGCATGGTCGCTACAAAGCTTAAGGCTAAATGTACCCTTCCTGGGACGCACCAGAATTTACTTTTCTATTTA
>NW_027107017.1:644795-646110 GCF_000696795.3 Halyomorpha halys | reverse complement strand
TCAAATGAGAAGAAAAGTAAATTTGCCCCGAAAGTGCTGCCCTCTCTTGAAAAAAAATCTTACTAAAAATCGGTACATTTAGCCTTAAGAGAAAAAGCCAGAATTTATTTCGAAGTTTACGAAACTGTTTAAATGGAAAAAATTTCAGTAATGATGATGACGTGAAATTGCATTTGGTTGAATGTTTTCTACATATTGTTAGTTTTTACTGCACGATTTTGCACAAGTTGGGTTTTATACGGCATATTTTTCTGTTTTTTAAGCACAAAAATCCCAATGAACCCAAATTAAAACCCAATAATCACTTTTAAAATATGCTTCCTAACTAAATAACCATTGCAAATGAAGAAAATTATAAATATTTATTTACCTAATTTAAAAAAGAAATAAATAGTATAATATATAGGAAAATTTCAATTTACCCCAAGATCTTTGATGAAAACGTTTCCTCCTCTAACAGTCACATCACAATGGCATCTTGAGACCCACTCTGATTTACAGAAAATGTTTGACTCCGGGCTCCGTCCAATTTTGTACTGAAAAAAAAAAATTAATGAGCATTGGTAAATTTATAAAATATCACATTATGTTAATTATAGTCTTTTCCTCCGAAATATTAAAATCTGTCACATTTAGTCCAGTAAACTTGACACCTGAAAGGAGGTGGATCTTGTCTCAGATTTGGTAAGCTGATTTTTTGCTGAGTTGTTTATAAAGTAATATTTTGAAGCTCAAATCCTCATCACCACAAGCCTTATTCCTTATACTCCACTCCTACCTCTTGAAATAGTGAACTGGGAAGGAATAGTTCCAGAGGTACAATGGCTCTAAGTACTCGTAATGCTATCCTGTCAAGAGAGGGGTTCCATAGGGTAGTGTCTTGGGTCCTGTCCTCTACATCCTCTTCACTACCGACATTCTCACCAATCTTGACATGTTCCTGGCAACATTTGCTGACAATACAGCCATTCTATGATCTCATCCTGAGCCTTATCCGATCTCCAAACACACCACACCCACATCGAGCAATCGTGTTATTGATGGGAGATAAAAATTAACAAATCGAAATTCGTGTGACTTTCACCCTCCACTGCAATATCTGCCTACTTATTCTAGTTAATATATGTCCTGGAGTGTGCGCATGCGCTAGTTAGCAAATGAACATATGCTACTTCGTGTCCCACAATAGACTATTTTTCAGTGAACTAAAATAAAAAACAGTAGTGAAAAAACAGTGTCAGTGTAATAATAAGTGATACTGCTCACATGAGAGCTAAAATATAGGTGAGTTGTCGCTTATTTATAAAATTGTAGT
>NW_027107017.1:628005-640540 GCF_000696795.3 Halyomorpha halys | reverse complement strand
ATTTTAGTATGTATGAGATCATTTATCAATATTACCTATTGCCCACAACTGTGTGGCAGATTGTAATATCTATCAATAAATAAATCTATCAATCTTAAAAAAAAAAAAAAAAAAAATATATGTCCTACTACCTAGATCTGACCCTGTGTGATATCTTGGCTTCATTCTTGACAAAAGACTCATCTGGATCACACCAACTTAAGAGACCAAAACTAAAAAAACAATTCAGCGAACTATACTAAATACTAAGCAGGACCTCTCTTCTCTCAATAGACAGTAAACTTGTAATTTATAGGACCTACGGATTTGAACTTTGGGAACAGCTAAACCTGCAAACGTAAAATGTATCCCATCCTTTCAATCCAAAATTCTTAGAACCATAGTTAACACTCCATATTACATTTGCCCAACAGAACACTACAGCATTACCTTCCAATCCCATTTGTCTATAACCTTATAAAAACAAAATTTTCAAACAAATAAAAACTTTTCCGACATTCAAATTGTTTAGTTCAATCCTTATCTGGTTCTACCCATCCCTACAATCCACCTCGAAGGTTGCAAAAGTAGTAGCCAAGAAACCTAATAAAAAATTAATTTGGCACTAGGAGTTGTGGCAATGGTCAAATGCTCCACTTATGCACAAAGTGGTTGCAGTTTTAGCGCACTTAGCCCCTACTGAATCAGTATTAGTGATGCTATGAGAGGGCTGCATTGAGATCTTGAAGAACCCTACTTCTCATGCATGGGAGATAGAGCAGGGTTGCAGATCCTCAGGTCGAGTGTGTAAATATTTTACATAACAGCATAAATATGTTTAGTGCTTTTATTTTATTGTTATATTATTTCTAAATTTTACTTGTTTGATTTTATCATTATTTCTTATTCATTTTGATATGTTATATTCTTATTCATAGTAATTATTTTAATTCTGGTACGAATGTGTTCATTTATCACTGTTACTTATTACCCAAGATAGTGGCAGATTGTAAAACTCATGAATAAAAAAAAAGTACACAATATGATATAATAAGCTCAAATGTAACAGTAGCTTTTATGGATACCCAACAAAAACTCCCCAAAAAGACTTATAGAGCTTATTCATTTCCGGAAATAATCTTTGGCGAAAAAAACATCAGGGTCCTCATAAGAATTTTGTATCAAACAATCAAGACAAAATTCGGTTTATCAATGTGCTGAAAACAAAATCAAAAAATCATAATAAATATGAAGATGCTGACAGGCTCACCTCACTCCACTATTATCTTAGACTTAGTGTAAAAGTTGTAATATAAAAAATTTAGGATCAAAGAGGGAATATGTTTTTTGTACTTTGAAACTGGTCGACCAAAAAAATAGATCTAACTTCTAACTCCTGCAGACCCCTGTATTCTTTCATTAGTTCTTGTTTTATTTTAGAAGCTATAAGGTCGATTCTGAAACCATAGAGAAGTTCATAAAAGTGACTTTCAGCAGAGTTTTTATTTTATTAATATTCCACATTAAAATATTTTGAAAAAACGTAACTTTAAGGGCATTATTCCCCCAGTATCTTGTCTATCCCTCCTGTAGACCCGGTATTCTTTAAAATTAAAGACCTGACATTCATCTAAATACGTTTCTTGTTGCAAGAACACAATGGAGATTCTTTTCCCTCATCAATTTCTTAATGTACTTGCCGAAATACACTACTGCATTATTTGCTTGATCATATATATATATATATATATATATATATATATATATACGAATTTGTCATTTTCTGTCCAGAGAAACAACACCAGAAAGTGTTGATTCGTCAGAATCAGATAGAAAATCCGTGTTTGGTCTTGGAAAAGAGATATATTTTGAAGGAGCCATTTTCAAAATAATGTATTCCAAGGGAAACCCTTTTATGCGTTTTTTAGAATTATAGTAATTGTCATGAAGATAAAGCTCCTAGATTTGATCTAAAGCTCTGTAAAATAGTTATACTAGTTAAAACTTTTCATCAATGATTACAGATGTTATTTAAAAAATTAAATGACAGCTCATCAAAGTTAATAGGTGCATGGAGAAGTACTTAAGTAAAGCAGAACATTTTTAATATAAAATAATGTAGAAACCAACTGTAACAAATTTCGGAGTCTTCGAAAAAAGAAAAAGGTTCAAAAAAACTCAGACAAACAGTTAAAGAGATTAACTTAGAAGCCATATATTAATCTTTTTTTTTTTATGTGTTATTGATTTGGACCATTTCGGACATTTCAAAATCTTCAAGTTACTTTAAAACATCGGTGCTATTTGCTATCCTGGACCCTAAGCGGCCGATCATTACGCCTATTCTTATTACGAACATAGACAGACTACATCAATTGCGTTGGCACTAGACTGAAGAACGGTACACTAAGCCGTTAGTAAACTGAGGTAGCATACTGGCCTTTGAAAGGGACACCTGGACTACTTTTGCTACCTGAACTTGTACCTTCTTCTTCAACAATCTACTCACCGAAAAATAGTAGTAGTAAATTATATTAGTAGCAATAACTATAGATAATGTACTACCATATGGATTTTCAAACTAATATAGAACGTATTCGATTTAATATGTTTTTACTTTCTTCCAATAAGCTCATTCTCGCCATTTTTTTCTGGTATTGAAAATTCCCTCTAAGTAAAATTTCTGTTTTCATTATAACAATTATTATACGCGTTTATTTGAATTAGTAAACATCACACATGCAGTCTATACCTTCAGCCAAGTTTTTGGCTATTTTAACTATTCTCTCTGCTGAAGACTGCTGCTGTCTACAAGACATCATCTATTTCTTCCCACTTTCTACCGACATGCCACAATAATTTTTAAAGATTAAATTATTTCGGGCCTTCTGTGACTTTTCATTGAGTGACCCACAAAATGAAAACTTGACCTCCCACAATGGTTAGAATAGGTTTGTCGCCTGTAGATAACCAGGCAAACATCACCTTCGCTGAGGATTAAAAAAAAAAGTTTAAATTAATTAATGCGAGAATATAAACGTATTAGCTTTCTTGACGCTGGTTTGGTATGAAGAAATGCCAGGTTTTACACTTTCCTTGTTTCGGTTTGACTAAATTGTTCTTGGGTTTTGGGTCCTCTGAATTCTCCTAACCCTTGAATACTGCCCTGGTTTGAAAGTAAAACAATTAAAACTCATTAATTATCTATTAATTGGAGAAGATGGTCGGGGGTGCAATCAGCAAAAAAACAAATAAGTAAATAATTTTTATTTACTAAATAAATACCCGACCAGATTCTCCACTTTTTAAAATAAATAAATTGATAGTATTATTATTATCAATTTTTCAAAATATTTCTTTAAAATGCCGTGAAAACACAATTTTATCACCACAAATTAACTTTAATGATGAGAAGATAGTTAACAACATATAATCTATATAATGGGAAGATGGTTGGGGGAGCGGTCAATAAAAAACACAAACAAGTATAGAGAACTTATTTAATAGTGCCAACGTTTCGGCCAGTTTCTAGCATTCATCAGGGCTAAGAACAAAGAGCAAGATATACCAACGAATAAAAAGAGAAAATATAACAGAATGACACAAGTAAATAATTATACAGAATGAAAATTATTAAAAATAAAGTGATGAAAGTGGAAAATAAAACGTTTAATTAAATATGTAAGTAAAGTAAACTAATCATGGAAATAAAATTTTAAAATTACATAATGCAAAGAAACAAAGAAATATGAATGTATTAATTTAATATTAATTAAAAAATTAAAGTTATAGAAAGAAAAAAATAATAAAAAATATAATGATAATAAATAAAAGAAAATATATTCTAAAGGTAAGAATTACCCGAATATTCTTACCTTCCGGTAATTTCGTCATCTTTGCCTATTCCTTATTATTACTCACCCAAATAATATAATGCAAAGAAACGAAGAATTTTATTTTTTTATATTCATTGGTTGTTATCTTGCTCTTTGTTCTTAGCCCTGATGAAGATAACTGATGAAACCTTGGAACTATTAATAAGTTCTTTCAACTTTTTTGGGTTTTTTATTGACCGCACCCCCAACCATCTTCTCACCATATAAATTAACTTTATATTAGATCAATTAAAACCACCAAACAATTATTTTTACTTATTTGTCAGGTACACGTGATATATTATATTATTAATAATTTAAGAAGATCAAAATCATTCTGAGCATTGTTTGAGTTAATCGGAGGTACTTTTTTTTGTTTTTCTAACATGACTGGAATTCTTAATTAAAACTATCACTGTTGGGTAGACCACGAATATGTAGTCAAAGTTAACCTACTTCCGACAGAATTCATGAAATAATTAATAACTTAATTCTTAAACACTGTTTATTTTACAAATTAGTCCCCTCATTTACGCCCAAGATTATATACAAAGAATCGCTGAGGACAGCTCTCGTCTTAAATAGGGAGCACATGCACACACTTAGCATAACGCTTGGTCGACAGCCAGCCCAGTCAGCATCTAATAACTATATTATCCGATAGTAGTGTTTATGGAAGCCGACATGTTATCCAGTCAGGGCTTTTATCAAATATTTTTAACTACAGGTTTGAACAAGTGGCCCTAAGAAAGCACTTTTTAAAATGTAACTCAAAAGCATTCAACAATATTTTGGACTGAAATTTGCTTTTATGAACTATAAATACTACCTAAACACCTCGGATTGATAAATAAATTTATTATTACCTTTTCATCCACTGTCGTGTTTTATATGTATTTTCAAAACAAACATTTATTACATCAGCAGTAATTTTTTTTATTCTACAAACCGAACTTTAAATAATAATCAAAATAAGCGAGGTTAAAACATTTATTAACGGGAGTCTTGGGCCGACGAAAGAAAAGAAGAAAAAAAAAAACAATAGAAAGAACCATTAACATTTTCGAAAAAAAAAAAAGTAAATAATACGAGGAATTCCAAAAAAGGAGTAACAAGTGTACACATACAATCTAAAATATAATTAAAAACTTATAAATAAATGGAATATAGTCCGGGTGCGGACAAATAAAACTCAAATAGTAAATGATTATACTATTTTTATTTAATTTATTTTTAAAAATGGTATACCCATTTACTATTTGAGTTTTATTTAACCGCACCCGAACCATATACCATTTATTGATACATACGGTCAATCAGCAATCTTCCAGTAAAAACGTATTAATTTTTTTAAAAAAAGTTTATATAACCAAATTAACAATTTATTAGGCCAATAATGGGTAAAACTTTAACAGGAATAAAATATTTAAACGGGATAATATTATTTATTAAAACCTCAACTGAAGTTCATTTCTTTAAGTCTTGGATTATAGTACATTCTTAATTCGTGCGTTTTAATTGGTTTATAATCGTAATTCTGTTGCTAAAGTGAAAGGAGCCAAACTAAAAAATAAATAAAACCAGCCTGGTCCAATAGGTTCCTAATCGGGTAATAGGCGTGCTGTATGGCCAGTATATCACTTCCAACAACACTCAATTGTTCATATGACAAATGCTAGACTCACCTTAAAAAATAAAATACTGTTCAATATACAATATATAATTTTCTTCCAGAGTGTTCTTACAATAAATAACTACTTTTCTAGGTTATTTACTGATCATGTAGTATAGAATAAGTGAAAACTGAATCATATTCTGACAGAAAATGTCTATTTTTTTATATAAAATAATTACCTAAATATTCACAAATTTAGTAGGCCCCCATATTTAAAAGCAATGGGTTTTGAAATGGTAGACTAGGCTCTTTTTACTTAAAATAATATACAATTTCATAATTCACAATTAAACATTCTTCTAAAATGAGTACCCTGTTTGGCTCTGGCTCGAAGACGAAATAATACACACTTAATTTCTTGTCCTTCTTGAAATTATTCAAGTCTAGATTTATTTTCAAGCCTTAGGCTGCACTATTGGAGCTAAGAACTTATAAATCCAAGATTGAGAAGTTATAATTTAATTTTTCAATGCTACAGCCTTTTTTCTTGAGTCTCAGGAAGGAAATTTCATCCCATAATGTAATTGAGCATCTTCACATTATGAAAACAAGTTGTACAAGTGAGATGAATTATATCACTTACAGGAAATCTTGTAACTCTTTGTATCATAGTGCAATGAAAAATTACTAGATACATCTATGACAAGACATTATCAGTATATAAGATACAAAACTAAATTTCAGAAGTAAAACCTCTGAACTTTATACTGCGTGGTGAGACCTGTATAGTTGGTCTTCTAAGAGTATGTAGTTAGCAATTTAAAGGCACATCAAGCCTACACAGTTAAAAATCTCTCTTAAACAGTTGAATATTTTTTAAGTCCTCCACCATGAAAGTATTTAAAGAATATATAGAAGAATACAATCGCTGGTAATGTTACAAAGCCTGAATTACCATGCTTTTAATAATAAACACTACCAGTGTTTGGTCAATTAAGGAGGTTATGAAATATAATAGAATATTTGATGAACTTCTTCAATACTTTGGTTGATCAACTCCAATTGTTTCAAAATACTCTGATATTACTGAGTAACTAGAGACATCAAACTTTGAATCGAAAATTGATCATACAGTTCATTCAAACAATGATTATAAAGCTATAAAAAGAAAAATTTAACTCATTTATTACAATAATTTTTCAGTATTTTGAGCTCAAATTGTTTAAAAACAATCATGGAAGCTCATTGAATAATTTGATCAATCACACTTTATTGAGTCACCCCTAAACACAATATCCTCCTTTTGGATCTGTCGTAGTGGGGTAATAATGTCTCAAAACAATAGCCATACAATAAGGAATAAATCTCATGGGCAAAAATCCATTACCAAGGTATAAAAAACATTTCTATTTCAATTACTTTTCAAGTTACAACTTTATAGTATACATGGTTCCATTTTCTCAACAACGTCAAGAATAAATGCGATTTATCATTTTTCTTGCAATAGATAAGAGTAAATGAAATGAAAAGAAAATAATGGTGAAAAATGAAGAATAAGAATAGGTTTGCTAAAAAAAAAAAAAAAAAAAAAAAAGGTGTAATTTTATTCATAATCAACATAAATTATAGCTTCATTCCAACGATAACTCTTGAACTCGGGAGCATTTAGTTCAGGATTAATTTAATATGCCTGCTCAAACCATAATTAGTTTAGAAAAGTAAAAAAAAAAAACAGTCTTTACACAGATCCAGAGACTGTTTGACTTTCAGAAAGAGTTTATACCATGTAAAAAAATTAGCAATTGATTCTTCATTTTAGAGACTTCTTGGTACTTGTGAGGTCTGTACAATGACCACTTCTGACTGACAAAAACTGCCAGAATCATAAGCAGTAAAGGTTTGGGGATATAAAAACTACATAAGTCAACAGTGGTTATTGGAATAAGCCTATGAACATTTCCGAAGATATTCAACACTAGTAGTGGCCGACATGAAAACCACTGCCTCATGAATTGTATATCAACTTTCTTGGTTGGTTTCTTTTTTCTTTCTCAATTTGAAAGTGTTATTTTCTTTTTTCAATTGATTTCTTATTTCTGAACTCCCTTTTATTTGTGATAATTCTCATGAGCTTTAATCAGGAAAGAGAATAATTTGAGAATTGCCTTTTATGGAAAAAGCTGATAAAATATCAAAAAATTCTGTGGACTATTTAATTTAGGCCCGACCTCATAGGGTCATGATCTGTTGGGGGTTTCATGGTGACCGTGATAGTGACAGTAATAGAGATAGCTATTTCTACTACTATGGCCGTGTAACTTGACATTTGCAGTTGTGCTATCAGGGTTTGGTTGACTATCATAATACTATCAACTATCTGAGCATATACGACATACTTACTGTCACTATGGAACCTCTGCTTATATAATGTGATGGTACTGTATACTGCTTTAATTAGATCACAGCTATTGTACTTCTGCTCTATCATGAGATAAACTGTAAAATAAGATTGAGGATGCTTTGGGCATATCAAAGTACAGCTTAATTTAAAATCCCAGTGTTCATATTTGCCAAGTAAATGCACCTTCTATTCCTTAAGATACACTAGCCCTTGATGAGCATCGTTTATTCTCTGTAACATTTCCTTTCTTAGGGGTTTCAGTACAACCATTTGACTTTCTTTAAAGAGGATGCCTTCACAAAAGGTGTGTTCATCTTTGAC
Source organism: Halyomorpha halys (assembly GCF_000696795.3). NCBI lineage: Eukaryota > Metazoa > Arthropoda > Insecta > Hemiptera > Pentatomidae > Halyomorpha > Halyomorpha halys. The sequence goes on along the minus strand of NW_027107017.1, from coordinate 632,349 downwards.
TGACTCAAATCTTTTAAGAAAGATTATAATCCCTCCTCATAGTCTCTTGAAAATTAATTGTTTTTGTTTAAATTAAATAAATGGCATCCAATTTAAGTGTTAAATTGATTTTTAATTAAAAAGTTTTAACATTAATGTGAAGAGTAACAAAATAGGTAATTAGACATAAGCTAAGGAAAGCTTACGGAAATTGATGACCTAGACAGAATAGCCTGCAAAATGTTTTTAAATTATTTATGTGAGTGGAAAATTGTGTGTAAGGTATGCTATTTTATTATTAATCATGTTGTTAGTTAAAATTGTTAATAATAAAAAGCTGTTATTTGATAGATTGTCCTTTAAACTTAATAAAACATAAGCCAGAGGTTGCCCTTCCAGCATCAGTACTTCTCTCAATCTATCTTTAGATGCATTCACTTATCATAAATGAACAAGTAATATCTGACCATAGGCTGTGATATCAACTTTTTTTTTAGACCTTTCAAGGCTGCATGTTGAACTAACAAAAACAAATCTATAATACCATATATTCTCACATTCTCCTTTTTGGTAACTGAAAACGATAACAATCTGGGTTATGCAAAAACAATGAAATTAATATATTGAATAGAACTAACAATAGAAAACCTAATTGAAGAATGATAAAGTCTAAATATGATCAAGTACATCTACCCCAAATGGGAATCGAACTGAGCACCTTTACCACAACGTGCTCAGCCACCACATCCTCTTCAGTTAACATATGCAACTACTGTACCTCAACCAATTATAACCCAAGGAGGTGACCTGTTAAGGATCCTAGTTTTTCCAACAACCTATTGAGAATGAGATACTAACTTCATAAAAGATGATCTACCAACTCCAGGATAAATCCACAACTGGTTGAAAAACATAATTTTCTCACGAAACTGGGTTCAGACTTAGTTCCATCAGTTACGATTTCAGTGCCTAACTCTCTGAAGTACTCCATTTTTGATAATGTAATGTAATAAGATTAAATGAATTCAAGACAAAGTTAGAGAAAAACAAAATTTAAATCTTAATTCACAAATCAAATTTAAATTTATATTGACTATCTTACTGATTGAATATTCAAAGTATCACAAAATGTACCAGAAAAGTGTATACAAAATGGGAATACTTCAAGTAAATCACCAACATGACATCTACTGTAAGCCTGACTATCACTAGATTGTTAGACAGTAAAAAATCAGATCCACAAATGCAGTATATTTTTCTTTTTCTTAAGGAAATAGTTAAATCTATGATCAATAAAAATACTCAACAGAACAATATCAGTTAAAAGCAAATATAGAAATAAACTATAAGTAGATTCTAAAACATTTTGTTTTAAGGTACATACGAAATCCGATACATACATGATATCGTTGATCAGCTAAACAAAATGTCAAATTGTTAACTGATTAAGTAAATAAAATAGAAAAACTCACAAGTCCTTCTTTGATGACGATGGGATTAGTGTCGACATTAAATATTCTTTGAAGCAACCACACCCGTTGTTGTTCCATTTTGAGAACATATCACTGGTAAAACTTAATTTAAAAAATAATCTAACTGCCTCAACCTTCTCGTCACTCGGATACAATTGTTCTGGCGCTTCTCTTCTCAACCACTTTGTAGCTCGTAACCCCCACCACTGATTTTATTATTAAATGTATTGTAGTTATAATTTAATCAATTATAAAATATTTACTTGCAGTATTTATAATGAAAATGATTTATGCATTTAAAAATAAATATTTAAGTAGTTTTTATGAAGTAAACTTGCTACATCAGAAATAATTTTGAGGGTCTTGGGAAATGACTTGTTAGTCTTGAGAGGTTATGAAGGTTATCATTTGTTAGTGCTTGGATGATAATTGTGTTTGCATTCTAAGTTGGGATGGGACAAAATCAGTCTGGTAGTGGAGGATCTGGAGGTGATAAAAAGGATGATAAAGACAAAAAGAAAAAATATGAACCACCGATACCCACGCGAGTTGGTAAAAAGAAGAAGAGAACTAAGGGACCTGATGCTGCTACAAAATTGCCACAGGTAACACCTCATACAAAATGTCGTTTGAAACTCTTAAAACTGGAAAGAATAAAAGATTATCTTTTAATGGAAGAAGAATTTATCAGAAATCAAGAACGTTTAAAACCTCAAGAAGAAAAGAATGAAGAAGAAAGATCCAAAGTTGATGACCTTAGAGGGACACCCATGTCAGTTGGTAATTTAGAAGAGATTATTGATGATAATCATGCCATTGTTTCAACTTCAGTAGGATCTGAACATTATGTAAGCATTCTTTCCTTTGTTGACAAGGATCAATTGGAACCTGGCTGTTCTGTCCTTTTAAATCATAAAGTTCATGCTGTGGTTGGTGTTCTGTCAGATGACACTGATCCTATGGTTACTGTAATGAAGTTGGAAAAAGCACCGCAAGAAACATATGCCGATATTGGAGGCTTAGATACACAGATTCAGGAAATCAAAGAATCTGTTGAATTACCTCTTACTCATCCAGAATATTATGAAGAAATGGGTATAAAACCACCTAAAGGTGTAATTTTGTATGGACCACCTGGGACAGGGAAGACATTGCTTGCTAAAGCAGTTGCTAATCAAACATCAGCTACATTTTTAAGAGTTGTTGGTTCTGAACTTATCCAGAAATATCTTGGTGATGGACCAAAACTTGTTAGAGAGCTCTTTCGAGTTGCTGAGGAACATGCCCCATCTATAGTATTTATTGATGAAATTGATGCTGTTGGAACCAAAAGGTAATTCTTAAACTTTACTTTTTTTTTGTTCTTTTTTTTTAGTAATAATAAACAAGTGTCACTTCAACTGGTGGGTTGATATGTAATCATTAACAAATATTGTTCTATTGTTATGGGTTGTAACCTTTAATATTATTATTACTTTCTTCTAATTTCAGTGAAATGTTTTTACAAAAATTGTATTACCAGTTTCTTTTATGTTATAAATTGAGTTATTTTTCTGGATTTTTTTTTTTCATCTTTTAACTAATATGTTTTGTTTTAATGGATTACAGATATGATTCTAATTCTGGAGGTGAGCGTGAAATTCAGCGTACTATGTTGGAACTCTTGAATCAACTTGATGGATTTGATAGTCGAGGCGATGTTAAAGTAGTTATGGCAACCAACAGAATTGAAACTTTAGACCCGGCTCTTATCAGACCTGGTCGTATTGACAGAAAAATAGAATTCCCTTTGCCTGATGAAAAAACTAAAAAGCGAATATTCAACATTCACACTAGCCGCATGACACTTGCTGATGATGTGAACTTGTCTGAACTGATTATGGCCAAAGATGACTTATCAGGTGCAGATATTAAAGCCATTTGTACAGAAGCAGGTCTTATGGCATTAAGAGAGCGTAGGATGAAAGTAAACAATGAAGATTTTAAGAAATCAAAAGAAAGTGTCCTTTATCGTAAAAAAGAAGGGACTCCTGAGGGGTTATATCTTTAATGCTCTATAATTTATTTTTATTTTCAGCAATAATTTAATTACTGTGCTTTTTGTTAATCTATAATTGAAGTATTGTGTAACAGTTAAAATAAATTTAATTTTTCCACTTTTAATGTCATTTATTAAGTTCTCTCCAGATGAGAGAAAATCATTACATTAATTATCTTTTTTTTTTTACTTTATTTAGTTTATTCACAACTGTAAAAGCATTTTTACAACCAGCGAATGAGATGTAGAGAGAGAAAAAAAAATAATAATAAAAAAAAATGTCATGAAGGCATGAAGGTTAGTGTCATCCAATGATGGCTCTCCATTAAAATTGAATTTTAAAAATCAATTTAAGAGATCCCTATTCCAGCTCCTTCGTAAACATTGTCTCGTATCTGGTAAGTCTCGTGTTGATAGTCCTTGAATTACAGGGTTAGTGTGTAGTTAGAGGGAAATGTGTCGTGAAATCGTTTATATAATGATTTAATGGTTTTTTGTATGTAGGGAGTTCATAAGTCTTTGTGTGAGTTCTTGTTACTTATGTAGGGTGGAGCGCTACTGATCAGTCTTAGTAATTTTGATTGAAATTGTTGCAGTTTCAGTAAGTTAGTTTTTTTAGCCCATCTAACCCTTTGTTCGTATAGAAAAACAGGAGGACATAGACCACGATGGAGCTTAAACGTTATTTGCCAAAATCCATTCCTCTGCTACTACAGCTCTTTTTCAATTGAATTAATTATGTAATAATTTTTAGTGACTATAAATACATTTTTCTTTTCTTTTTTTGTCCTTTATTTTTTTATAGAATATACAAATTTATTTTGTTCTTAACCTATATATATATATATATATATA
>NW_027107017.1:614153-623125 GCF_000696795.3 Halyomorpha halys | reverse complement strand
TATATATATATATATATATATATATATATATTGATGATACCTTTGAGCAAATATCTTACCCTAAATTAGTAATAAATAAATTATTTAGTAAATTGAATATATTTTATACTAAAATGACTAACCTCGAATATTAAAAATCCAACTAGAACTGTAAAAGAAACCACAAGAACTTTACTGAGAAAAAGAACAAAGTCTCCAACTGAATTGATGGCAAAAACTCTGAGAGCATTATTAGTCAGTATCTTCACTGCTTGTTCTCCACTCCAACAAAAATTGTTACCATAAATTGCTAAAATTATGTACAAAATTTTAGTTATTTCATTAAGTATAAGTATAAATTAAAAAGATTAAGTATAAGTGATTAAATTTCACAAACCAATTTCTATGTATGCATTTCTTGTCAAGTAGGTAAGAACTTTCTCAAAACAGTATAAACAGCAATGGCATGCTTTGTATACAGCCTGACCAATATCTCCTTGAGCATCTTTTGTCTGAAATTTGACAGTCATAGGTTTCTATTATTAAATCGATTACCAATCAATATGACTAATTCTAAATTCAAACTGAGGAGAATTGATAAAAAAGGGAAGAGGGAAGATATATATATATTTATATCAGAATGATTTTAATGTGTATGAAATATTTTTATTATTACCATCCATAAAAGAATATATTTTAGATAAGTAGTTACCATACCATTTATTTTCAATAATTTATAGTGCTCTACTATTATGCATAAAAAGGAGATCAAACTCTACCTCCTTCCTCTCTTCCCCAAATATGATTCAAATGAGACCTTAAATGATGGAACACTTACGAGTTTCAGCTGAAATTCGATTAATGAATAACCTATCCTTATAATTAAAACTTCCTAGATTTCATTTTTTTTTTAAGGCCATTCAAAAAAGCACTTAAAACTGATCAACACCAGGGACCAGACAATATACAACCACCACCATAAGGCTTGTTTGGTTGAAGTTTCCAGGTGAACTACAGTTTCATGCATGGCTCCAAATTTATCTATCTTAGGAAAATTAAAAAAAATAAAAAAGGCTCCAAGTTTAAGTACCAGACTCTCTTCCAGTACATACCAATACAGAACTGCATTTTTCAGTATAGACCCTAATTCGGATGTGGGGAACCTCAGTTGTGGATTTCATCAATACTACCTTTGACAGATTTCTCAAACACTCTAATCCAGATGATTCTGGAACACACTCATCATTCAGACACAGTGCTTGGACTATCTATTTCTCATACTAGTGCCAAATGGTTTACAATTCTGTTCCATACCTTCCAGAAAAAAATGTAAAAAAAACCGATTTAACATACCAACACAGTCTATAAAACCTGTGATCTTGTAAACCTCCCATTCTTTATTTTAATAATATGTTTTCGGAAATAAAGGAAGATTCCTACTTTCTTCCTAAACATCATGAGTAAAGATTTAATTTTTAATACAATAGACAAATTTATATGCAAAAAAAAATACAAATAAAAATAATGATTACTGGCTTACCTGATTATAAATAGCACTAAGGATTGCTCTAACAAATTGTACTAAAGCAATTAGAAGAGAGCCAAATGCAACTGAACCAAGATGGTATTTTATCAATCTTTTAGTACTCGTTTTTATTGGATGGCTCAACTCAGATTTGTCCCTTAAAACATAGAAAAATACATCATTAATTATAGATTTAAATGTCTAAATTTAAATACATAATAGGTATGATCAATATTGTATGTTTTGTTAACTAATATAAGCATGATTTACTGTTTTAATTTACACACTAATTGAACCAAAATAAAACTGTAAAAATGCTACATAACCAACATTTAAAATAGAAAACTAACCAACATATTTATACTTAGAAATAATGTTAACATATATTTTTCAATTCTAAATCACTGTACCAACAGCCAACACAGGAAACTGAAATGAGTCAAATATCACCTGGAATTTGAAGAAATAAAAACATTAATTTCTAACCTAGTGAAAAACCATGTAGCTACTGCTCCACCTATCACCATATGCTGACAGCCGATGCAGAACTGTGTCATCCAGAACATAGCAAGAAGATTATACCATCTTGTGACCTATAATAATGAAAAAAATGAAGTTTTCTGGAAGAAAATTTCAGCCCTCATTTCGGTGACAATATTAATATAAGTAAATATTGTAACTAACTTTAATAACCAAGATTAACGCCGTTATTATCTTCATTATAAAAAAATTGAGTTTGAGAAGAAAGAAATTGCTAAAAGCATGTTTGATATCAGAATGAAAAAAATGATCTAAAGCCAAAATTAAAATATATTTTATACATAAAACATAAAAATAGATAGAACTCCCAAAAAAATAAAATAAAATTGAATTGTTCACAAATTCAATTTTTGAAACATAAATAGCATGTTCTCCCACTTAAATACCCAATTAATAAATTAAGTACAATATAATTTGAAGTTAAAATGAAGGACCAGCTAACATATACATTATAGAACTGATAGGCATAAACTGGTGTTTTTTTTATAATCAAATCTGTTTAATTCATTTATTAATACAAATAATATGTTAGATAATGATTGTAGAATTTTGGAAAATAAGAAATATTTCAAAATGAGTAATGACAGAAAAAATTGCATATACCTTCATTGCAGTATCTTTTTTGTAGTAAAAATAAGGTGAACCATCATGCAAGTACCCAGAACTTTCAATCCACAATGAAAAGTAAATCCACAAGCCCACTGTAAGTGTAAGGGCAATAAATGTCTAAAACAGGAAAAAGACAAATTATTGGGTAAATTATCGTAGGTTTTAAAATCTTGATGAAAAATTATCTTTATTTTGAAACAAAGTACTTTAAGAAGAAAAATATTAAACATCTATGATTGACTCTACTCCAACTATGAAGTTTTAGTTTAAATAGTCAGATCATTTATATATTGATTTCACATTTGAATGGAAGATCAAATTTTGAGGAGGTAAAGAAATAGTGGATATTTGAAGTGAGGATGAAAGAAGGATTTCAGATAGAAATTGGTAAGGAATCCTAAAAGGGAGAGGAACGGGCAAGAAATGATTTGTCAAAGGAAGTAGTTCTCTGTGATAGAGTATAAATATTGATAGGCCATAAAGAAGAATAAAGTCACTTTAACTCGGAATAACAATAGATTTGACGATAGATATTCTACCATTTGATGTATAGAGCAGGAGGTGTAAATGAGTTTTAAGGAATACGGTAAGGTTATTCATTAACAAAAGGATCAATACTTCACCAACAAAGTTTCTTGGTGGTAAGAATGGTAAAATAATACCAAATTTACAGTAAGACTGTATAAGTTTATCCGATTTGCAATGCAATACACTTCTTCTTTCTCTAACTCATTCCTTAAAGTGTAGAGTGACAATCCTAGTCCACTAAGTCCACTGGTCTCTGTCCCGTACGAGTCTTCTCATCCTCAAGGATGGTGCAGCCTCAGTAGTCAGGGTAAATACAATTGTGTCTACCATGAGGACGTCTATCTTCTGGTTTTGCCTCCAAAAACCACCTCACCTTTCGGGTATCATCCATTCTGTAGGAATCCTCAAATCCTCTGATTTCTTGGTTTTATCGATTATTTTTCTGAGGAATCTCATTTTGGAAGCTGTGATCCTGCTTATTGAGTTGACAAAATTTCTGATCCATAAAAGAGCACTGGAAGGAACAACTTCAACAGTATAAGCTTGGCTTCTCTACTTAATCCCTGCTTAAGTATGATAGTTTTGGATATCTCATAGCAAAGTTTATTGACCCTCATCACCTGATTAGAACCTTCTGGTCTATTTTAGCATCTCTGCTCATATTGTCCTTAAATACATGCATGTATTCACTGTTGCTAGCGCTGAAACCCCTCATATCAAATTCTAGACTCCTCATTACCCCTTCCAACGCTCATGGCTTTGCTTTTAGACATGTTTTGTGTAACTTCAGTTCTTCGTACCGTTGGAGTAAAGGTGTTTGGAGACCCTCCTGGAAGTTAGCTATCATGACTATTTTATTTGCACAGATCATAGCTTGAATATTTTCATTTATTATTTCATGGCAATTATTATTTTTGTTTGTAGTATATTTCATTTTATTTAGAAATAAAACTTAAGGAGCTTTGATAAATATGTGATTTATAAAAAACTTACAGCTATCGGTTGGAGTAAAAGTAAAGGCATTGATGAAACGGCCTTTCCTGCTTCCCTAAACAATTGGACGACCAGTTTAATTCTCTTCCTCATAACAAGTATAATTAAAAGGATAACAATCTGAAAAATAATATTTAATAGTTGGTTTTCATCAAAAAATGAATCAAATCATTTATCCAGATTTTTTAATAATTTTTCAACCATAGATCAACATAGGAAACGAGTAAAACTTAAATATTACTAATTTTTTCAAGAACTAGACTGAATGAACTTCATCAAATTATTAAAAAAAAGTATATGAATTTTATATTTAATGAATTTCATGTACTAACTCAATTTAGTAAATATTGCAATAGAGTAAGTCAAACTTGAGAGACATTATAATTTTTCCATTCCTAAAATATAACCCGATTCATAACTAAGTATTTTACGATAAAATAAAACTTGACAAGTGAATTTTAAATAACAAGCAAAGATAACTTAGGAATTCTTAATAAACTTAAATATGTAAATTACCGTTACAATAGTTGCAATAATGGCAAAAACAAGGTAGGTAGTGGCCATCCTTTGAGAAATGTCACTCTGAAGTTCTGCTCTCCTTTTATCTTTCCAAACAATCCTAAAATTGAAAATATTCATTCATTCAGTTAATTAATTCATTTAAATGTTTTACTTAAGGTGAGTATATTTCAGTTAATCAGAAATGGAAATTATAAAAACAACTTCTTTTAAAAAATAATTAATGGAAAAATTACCATAAATAAATTGCAGCAACTAAACTCACTACTACTGTACCTATAAGAACCAACCACACAACGGCTCCAGCAACATATTGCAGCAGAAACAAAACCAAGAAGGATAATGCTGTTGAACAATAATATACATTTATAATTTCTGAGATACTATAATTTTAAAATAAAATCAAAAGACAATTTTTTTTATTAACTGGTGATATTAGAATAATTTAGAAGAAACAGATTAATATAGGTTATTAGTTTCGGCAATACAATGATTTAAAAGAAGCACTTACCCAGAGCAAAAAATGATAAGAGCAATATATACAGCCAAGTCAAATGCAAATCTTCTGAAACCTCCTAAAACCAAGAATAAAGTAATAAAGTTAGTATGTCAAGCAATAAATCAAGTATGTACACTAGGCATTGTTAGAATCTCTTAAGAAGTTTAAAGAACTTAGGTGTATTCAGGAATCACTACTTCCTGAGGTATTTTAATACATAAGCTATTGATTATAAATGTTAATTATTTATAAAAGGCAAGATAAACATACTGCACCTTTGGAGAAACAATGGCATAAGTTTAAGTTTTTTGAAATGAGTTAATTTATCATCTGAAAATATAAAAACCCCATTAAATGGTAATACATATAAACTAGAAATAACAATATTATATATTTTAGTATGCTGTACTATTTAGGTATCCCATTTTTTTGGAAGACATTATTTGAAAACTTTGAATACACATAAAATGTTCTCAATAATTCATGATTTTACAATTATGTCAATGTTTCTTCAAAGGTGTAATGTATGAACGATATGAAAAGTTAAAAAGGAAATGAACAGTAACAGTCCATTAATGACAATGAAGTGATAGAAGACCACTTACTTTTTAAACAAACAAATATATTTTTTAATTAAGTTAAAATAATTGTAAGACAATATTGGTTTCCAAATAGATATAATATTAGACTAAGTAAGGAGGGAATTAATGTAATAACTATATTACAATGAAAAAGACCATTTCAGGCCTAATTATACCTAAAGATAGGGGAATTTTCCAGTTACAGTACCTAAATTATAAGAAAATGGACAGTTGTAAAAAATATTTATATTGGAAAATAAAAACCAACTTATTGTCCACAAATGTCAATAACAAAAAATGTAAGTCCCATATGTAGGATGGTTAAGTATTATTCTTAAAATCATTAATTTACCATATCATTAAAATAATTTATACATTTTGCTATCTGCACAAACAACAAAAGGCCAAGTATTCCCTCAGATATAGACCTTGTAGCTTTAGTACATATATGAAAGTAGCAGCATGTATGAACACACACCTCCACAAATAAACTATTTGTAACATCTTTAACTCATGATATTAATGAACCCATAATTAAGGAGGTATTTATTTCCATGTAAAATTGATAAGAATATCAAAAGCATGATATTCATTCTATTTTTAGTTTTAAAAAAATAATCCTAGATATAGGCTGTTTAATATTACTTAAATTCATATGAATTATAATGGCGCTATCATCAATACAATATTATTACTATATACTATTACTGGTATAGTAATTATTTACCAGAAAGAAATCCTTGAGACCTGTTGTAGAGAAAAAGCTGTTTACAACCTCAGTACTCTTCTTGGGAATACATCTTCTCAGAAATTTTCTGCTAGAAGGTAGACCTGCATGAGTATTGGTAAGGACATTAAATTAAAATAAATAATGCTACTTACTATTCTGGATATGCACTACAATCTGAGACACACTCTTTGTATACATTCCTTGGATTGACAACAAATTTTCCTGCTTCTTTGATTAACAGGTACCTATGGCATATTAAACATTAATAATGAAACTGCAGAAACTTTTTTAACAAAAGCAATGTGATAATTAACACCAATTTGTAATGATGCAGTAAATTTTTAAAACATATCCCAATAAATAACCATAATAACAAATTTTTTAATTTCATTTTATTGAAGATAAAAATATACAGTTATGATATTCAATGAAGATTTAAAAAAATGATAATAATAATAAAAAAAACTTTGTCTATCAAAGATTAAACTTCTATATCTAAAAAAAAAAATATTCTCAGAAGCCCGAAACTGTGTTTTACCACAACATATGCCCATCCTTATTTATAAAACCTTCAATTTCTTTTTCAAATTATTTTTTTTTTTTTTAAGACTTAGAATTTGGACATTTATTGTTGTTGCTGCAAGCACAGATAAAATGGAATTATAGTGTAGAGCACTACACTCCCAGCATCAGGTTTGAGTCCAGTTCTGGCAGAAAATCATTCTCATTTATGGTGTCGAGAGGCCTTTTTAGGACACATCCAGCCTCTTTCATTTAAAATAAAATAATAATGAATGTAAACTATCAATTCCCTTCACAATGATTAATGTGTAGGTATAGGTTTTTTTTTTTTTTTTATTACTTATGAAATAACTATTTTGTTGCACATACAAATTCACAAAGAAAGATGGGGATGAAGTGCATATAGACCAAAAAAAATTAAGGGCTAACCATTGTCAGACCTCCATCAGAGAATCCCTTGGGTAAAAGCTTTCGGGCCCAATAAAAGTTGACAAAATATATTTTTTTTTTAGTCAAAAAATTATATGAATAAAGATATACAAATAAAAAAAATCTTCTTTCATCAACCCACATGCCTTAAGGTGTAAGGGCAGCCTTGATCCATTTATTAAAACCTTCTCTATCTGTAAAAACTTCCCTGTTATTCGCCAAGAGTGACCAATATAAGATAACTTGTAAGAGTGACTGACAGATCCGATATAAGGTACTCCCACTTATTCAGTTTTCTCTCAGTCTTTCCTTCCCATATAAGTTTTGAGAATCTATTAATTGACATTCTTTGCAGATGGCCAAACTAGGTTAATTCCTTTTTATGTATATTTTCTATTATAGGTTCGGGTCATGTCTCTGCTCTTATTCTTTTATTTCTCAATAGGTCAAACCAAATTTTACCTAGAGCTTTCCTCAGGAATTTCATTTCTGTAGCTTGTATACAGTTTTAAATTTTTTTTTATACTTCAGCTGCACATGTTAGCATAGATATTAAGACTTGTTTATACATCTGCATTTATCATATCCACTTCTCTTTTCCCAATTATTACTTTACGGAATTGGTGTTACAAATTTGTTGCTTTCCCTATGCATTGGTTTATAACTAACGGGCACTGTTCTAGATAATATGAATCAGATAGAATCAAGTGGGATATCTCAATTCAAATTCTAAAATAGGTGTGGGGAAACATAGAAGACATATTGAGATTAGATATAGCTCATAAGATTTTCATTAGTGAATTTCCATTACCATTTTACCATACGCCAGGCAACTGCACTCAAAGAAATCCATAAATAGAGAACAAACAACTATCAGCATATTTTAAAGGATGGAAGCACCAAGAAAGATTATAGTGTAAAAGAATTTTTCATGTTAGTTGTAAAATAAAATTTTAAGAAGACATGTTCATTTCAGAATAGGTTTGATCTTTGCTGAAGATTTTAATAAAGGAATCCCATATGATACCAAAACTATTTGAGTTATAATCAGTTTGATAAAATATTATAAATAATATAAAATATGGTGAAACGCATGACTTACTTTTTTGCTGTCATGTCCTCTCCTTTACAACTAAACTTGGGATCACTTTCTGGTTCATTCTTTATCCCGCAGATGTTACCACAATTATCATAGCCATATATAACCCTGAGGATGTCTCCTTTGGCTATACAATGGCCAACAAGTCCAAACTAAAGCAATAACAACAATAATAATCTGTTGAGTAACATATTCAACAGACAAAGTACAAAATTGTTAAGAATGCCAATTTTAAAATGATAACTAGTGAAAATAAATTTTAGATGTAAAATATGTCATATCACAAGGTTTTTTTTAAATCTTGTTTTATTACTAACTGTTGGAATTGAATTAAAAAGGATTTATCTGTAAAATACTGCAGATACATGTTCTAACAGTTTAGAACAAATATTAAATTTAATAAAAGTTATGTTATATAA
>NW_027107017.1:613447-614103 GCF_000696795.3 Halyomorpha halys | reverse complement strand
ATAATGACATATGATATGATACAGGATGTAGAGAAACTACCCAGTAGTAGAACTCTAAAACAGTTTACAATATAAGGTCACGAGGCCATCTTCTAGACTTCTTTTTAATTACATAATTATACTTCTTCATCCTATTCTCACCTAAAGGGAAAGGAGTGATGTTACATTATGTATGATTTAGGAGATGAACATTTTTTAAATTGTATTAAAAAAGTTATATTTTATTCTTTTATGATGGAGAAAAAGTGGGCTTAAATAAAGAAAAACATGTCAGATGTTTTATATTGTATCTCTGGTTCTAACTTATTTCCTTATGTCTTGTTTGTACTATTCCCTGCAGTTTAGATGGCCCTATGGCACTCATAAGTTTTGTGCATATAGGTGGAGTCCTATTGAAGTTATTGCATGTTTTTTGACTTTCACAAAAATAAATTGCCAACTCCCTCCCCATAGTAAGGAAAAAATTTGAGTGAAAAATGTTATTTTGCAATTATGTGAATTGGTACTAAATAGTACCAAAATAGTATTAAAGGAGTATATATATATATATATATATATACTCCTTATATAATATATATATACTCCTTTAATACGATGTACAATGTTTCTTTCTTTATCTTAAAAAATATAAATAGATTAATACATAATAACCACTT
>NW_027107017.1:610326-612662 GCF_000696795.3 Halyomorpha halys | reverse complement strand
TATACTCCTTATATAATATATATATACTCCTTTAATACGATGTACAATGTTTCTTTCTTTATCTTAAAAAATATAAATAGATTAATACATAATAACCACTTAATACATGCAGAACAAAGATGGAATATGATGATATAAAACATTTCTAAAACTCTATAACTTTATTCCTAGTTACCTAGGACAGATACATTGTCAATAACCCTCGGACAAGTGTCAAATATTTTTCGACCCAGAATCACCAAAAAAGATTCATTGAAATGGTAATCCCTTGTGTGTAGCCTCCGTTAGTAAGTATAAAATTAATAGGATTAAAAATATAACAAGTATTTTTTTCTACAACAAACGTATATTGAAATTGAAAATTATAGATGGTCTGAATGATCTGCAACAAAATCTTTTTTGAGAACTGAATTGAGCACTCTTGCCCATAGCAGTTGGAGCACGAAGTGCTTTACTTCAACTGTAGCACGGCCTCGTTTCCGACAACTCCTTGTTTTACAATTAAATAGTCCCAGAGTACTGGAGAAAAAAAAATCATTTCTTATAATTAATGCAGAATGGAATTTTAGCGTGATAACAAAGTAGAAAGTAATAAATAAGTATAATAAAGTAGAAAATAGTAGAAACAAATTGACATCTATTTGAAAAAAAAATCGGTATGTAGCAACAAGTAAAATAATCTGGTGCGGAGTGTGCATCACACAACATTAACATACCACGCTACCCTCCATTTATATATAAATTATTAAATTTATATATACGTTATATCGTCTTAAATTGGTAAAAGAAGAAAATATTTCTCCACTTAAAATAAGTTTTTCCATTTAACATGTTAAACTAAAGATCATGAACCCCTATTATACAACGGTAGGCTCGTGGTAAAGCTCAAATCAAGAGCCATTTTGGTATTTTCGAGAAAAAAAACTTTAAGACTTGATGAACTAAAAATTTGTATTTTGTGGTTTCTCGAGGTAGGTATAACGAATATAGATTTTATTTCTGCCAACAATACAACAGTTTAACAAAGCTGCAATGCCATCAGGAAAGATCGGCTTTTCCAGCTCGGTTCGAATGATTCTATTTTTATTCTGTAGATATTCATAAAAAATTTTCATATTTTTGTATTTATCCATTGTTTATTATTACTTTATTTTTCTAAAATAATAATTAAATAACAAAACGTAATAAGTATTAGTGCTTAAAATTGTTTAATAAATTAGCTTTTGAAGATTGCAATCGGCTAGCAACACTCAAGTCTTTTTAAACGACTTTTTTTTTAAATCGGTTAGCACAAAAAAAAAATAAAAACCACGAAATATAGCCATTTTTGGATATTTAATTACAGATGTCTTAATTTTTATAGGAACTTGTTTAAGTACTCATTTCGTGGTATTTCTTGGTCATTAACTACAATAAATATTTTATTCAAAAGTAATTATTACCTAACAGGTGTAGCTGAAAAAACAACAACAGAAGAACCAGATTTTCAAAGCAGTAAGTGTTCATCCAGTACGGTCGTAATAACCGAATAGTTGATCGCCCAGAAAAAGAGTAAACTAATCTTCACCTAGAGGCGCTTTAGAATCCTATTTTCGTGAAATATTGTTTCCTATTTTGGTTCAATGCAATAGCTAAAGAAGGCGCTAGGAAATTAGGCTTTCTTGTTTAGTCCGCTCGGGCAAGAGAACGGAAGTATCAGAACGGTGGTCGCAGCTTGGCTACCAGGCAGTTAAGTGCTAAACAAGGATCGACCATCTCAACACCTCTCTCTTCCCTTGCCCGAGTGGATGAAGCAAGAAAATACTACATTGTTCAACAATCCTTACTAAATTTATACAATTAATACAAAAGAGAAACTGTCGAAACGAGTTTTTCAGGGTTGATTTCTTGATTTTAGAGTAGAAAACAGCAGGTTACGTTGTAGATTTCTTACGAGTGCATGAAGTCATCAGGATTTGATTCAGTAGTTTCTACAAATCTAAATATTATTTGTTTTAGGTACTCTCCTCCCCCTCTCTAAATTAGAAGGCTTCACATTCTAACAGAACGTAATTACCCCTTACTTCATCCCCGTGGTATAAAAGGCAGATGGATACTTGGAATACAAATTACATGATTTCTTATTCAACTTAGTCAATGTAAGTTTAAAAAAATGTTTTCATGGAACAAGAAAATTGGAATTGAATTATAATATAAATGATATATAGGGAAATGGTCAGGGTTGCGGTCAATAGTGAAACAAAAATAGTTTACAACTATTTATTTTCCAACGTTTCGCCCCACTTTGCAGGGCTTCATGTTCAGACAACATAAATACAATTAAATGTTTTTTTTTT
>NW_027107017.1:583556-606541 GCF_000696795.3 Halyomorpha halys | reverse complement strand
CTTGGTTGTTAATAGTTTATTTTAATCACCCACTACACTAAAATTACGTTTTAATTGTTTAACGCGGTATAAAGTGATTGTTTACTGATTTTCACCGCAATACATACGTTAATACCACAGTGTTCAAGGAATAAACGGAGAGAGATAAGTAGGTAGAACCTCAGTAGCAGCCATGACACTTGATACCACAATTAAATGTAAATATTTAAAGTTGTCAATGAAATATTTCTTGATCAGGTTATAAGTTAATTCTTTCACATTAGTTTTAAGTTATTTTTATGTATGTTGAAGATTGTTAGACAACTTCTTGATACGAGCAATGATGAACATAAAGATATTTGAGCTTTGATACTCATAGGTTCGATTACATGTCTTCACAAGAAAGCACCTCGGAATATATTGAACTTAAAGGAAGTGAGGGAAAAACCTATCACTGATTCACTTAAACCATTTGGCATGAATTAAAAACTTTAATAAGTTAATATTGCCTGAGACAGTGAAGGATAAATGGGTTCGACTCCATGATGATCCTCGGAACACGATTTTATTATCTCCCATACTTTGTTTCAAAATGACGGCCGACTTGAGGTTTTTTTACACCCATACCAGTGTTTTATTTGGTGACTGAACCCCCAACGATATCTTCATTAAGATTATAAAAATGAAAAAGCATTCCCTTCCTTTTATTGACCTCCTAATCATAAGAAACCCAGACAACACCATATCGACTGATTTTACACCCCTACTCCATTTTCTACTCTTTTCACATTCTTTCTTCCTTCCTACGACTCTAATTATTGTTGTATTTACTTATTACTCCTTTTGGCCTAAATAAGTTTATGTTCTCATTCTTTAATTCTATTATTTTACTTACATATTTAATTTTTTACATTTACGTTTTCAATCTCACTTTTTCGGAACTTTAATATTGCTTAATTTTCATTTAGTACCTACTAGATTTTCTTATTCATATCTCATTACTCCGTTTGGCTTACATAACTTTATGTTTTATTTCTTTCATTCTATTATGTTATACATGTAAGATTTTATTAAATATATACATTCTCTTTTTTTTCATAACTTTAATTGTAAATAATTTTTCTTTTTATTCATATATTTACTAACTAGATTTTCTTACTAATATTTATATTTCTTTACTCATTTTGGCTCATATAGCTTTATATTTTATTGCTTTAATCCTGTTATTTTACTTACATATTTAATTGATTACATATACTTTTTCTTACCAACTTTTCTCCTAGTTTTAATTTAAATTAATTTTTCCTTTTGTAGTTACTAGATTTTCATATATGTACTATTATTTTCTTATTCTTAATTTTAATGATACTTATTATCATATAACCTTGATCTTCTCATAATACTTAAAGTGTACATTTTCATTCAACAATATTTATGTATCAATATTATCTGTTATTTTATAATTATTCCATAATTCCTTTTATTCATAATGGTTGTTATCTTGTTGTTTGTTCTTAGCCCCAACGAAGGCCTGAAATTTTGACCGAAACTTAGGAACTAATAAATAAGTTTCTTGACAGTCCGCACCTCCAACGATCTTTTCATATATAAACCACGGTCAACAATTATCTCACCATCAAGATTATAAAAATATTAATATCTTGTATTAGTAGAATGGAGCGCTGATATTGGATTCAACAAAGTTCAAACTTGAACAGATAATACTGGAAGGAAGAGAAATAAAAAAATATACGTATTTATGGTTTAAGGCCACTTACGAGACATACGACGAAAGCAGCCATAATAAGGATCCATATTGTGTCTGTGCAAGACCGCTTAGAGACAGGCCCATCAATGGCATTCTTAGCCTAGAATAAAACAAAATATTACAATAAAAAATAATTTATTAATAACATATGTATGTGGTTCAAATACTGAAATAACATACAGAAGTTCTTAAAGAAACAAAATGATATAAGGAGCAATACATTCAACAACATACCTCCGGCTCCACTTTGTCTCCGCACAAGCAAGACCCCATCTGTTACTAACCTGCAACAAAAAATAAATAGAGTTACTTCAAGATAGGAATTTAATTCACCGATTCCCAAATAATTATTGTTTTGTCGAAGCTCAACTTTTTTTATTTTCTCAAAATTTCTTATATTTTATAGAGCTGAAGAACACTAACTGCAAGGAAATAATTAGTGTAAGTTTAGCTGCCCCAAAGGCCAGCAGATATGACTAGCAGTACTATATTCAAGATTTTTATAAATACACTTTGTTATGTCCTAAGGGAACAATAAATGAAATTGACTATGTTGTAATAAAGAAGAAACCTTCAAAGATAAACTGAAAATACATTCATAATCCATGCAGATATTGGGGAATAATGGATTGATTGCATTCATGGACGTCGATCCGTATTGGACGTTAGACGATATATGATGGTGAAGTGTTTGAGAAATGGATTATTGAACGACACCAGTCCTACAACTACAACGACACCATTCCTGTAATGTCACATATTTTATTGTAGTTGTTCCTGTCACTTCTCCGTATCTGCCCAAATTGGACTGTTTGGTCGACTATTCGTTTTCCAAGATACCGTAGTGGGACGACTGCCGACAGCTATTGTTGTATTTTTTATTTTCAACTATGGGCTCGGCGACAGGTCCCCCCTGTTTATTGAGTCCCCGGGACCATTTCAGTCAATATGAAGTCCGCCTCCCCCAATAATTGAGGCCGAACGACACCCACCCATGGTCACAGAGTTATAAACATACATCTGAACATTATTCTAAACACTAAACTTTTAATTTAAACTCAACTACACTAAGGATATTTAAAATTAATCGCGGACGTCAATAAAAAGATATCGAGGAGAGAATAAAAATTGTCAACTAATAATTGTCGCCTCACTGTCAAATAGTAAACTTGAATATAAAATAGAATAGAAAAAGAACTTATTAAAATTCCAAGGCAAAATTATTTTACCAATTTTAATTAATAAAAAAAATGTTATACTAAATTCCAGTCCTTCAGTCTATTGGTTTGCACTAGAATGTGCAAATGAAAGTTTTGTTCCTAAGGATGCCGTGTTAACCGAAACATTGAACATTTTGTTTGTTAATTAAAATTGGTGGAATAATTTTGCCTGGAAATTCAGACAAATTTACCTTCACCTGGAATAAATTTCATATCGAAAAAGAACTTAATTCTAGGACCACGTCCCTTAAGAATAACAAAAAATGCACCTATGGAAAAAAAAACTTATAAAAACATGTCCTAAAAACTGACTTAGTAAAATATTATATATATAATATATAAATAATAATTAAACAGTTGAATTAAATAACAAGCACAAATAAACAGGTTAGCTATATGAAAGAATTATTTTTGTGATAGAAAATAAAAAAGTTAAAATAAAGAATTAATGTAGTAATATACAACATACAAAATATAGTATAGCATGAGTATGTCCACCGATGAGTACACCTAAGATAAAATTTGAATATTACAGCTATTATGCTCTCCTAATCAAAATTTGAAATAAAAATATATAATGTTGCTAAGAGATCATCTGTTTAGGATGTGAGAAAGTAGTGTGGGAAAGGAGGAATTTAAATGAAGATAAGGGAAAAGCATAACGAATATCAGGAGGGAAGAAATTCCTAAGGGAAGTGGAACAGACTAAAGAGGAACGTTCAAATGTTTTACTTCTGGGAAGGGGTACAGAGGAAGATCAGAAAGAAGGGATTTTGTTCCCTAGGAGTGGATTGAGGATTTGAATTGTTGTAGGATATGAAAGGGTGCTGGGAATCGATCGTTTGATGTATATAGGATCCACGGAAATGTTGTCTACGCATTGAAAAGAGCCACTTCACCTCTTCTTAAGGACGAGACACACAAGAACGCTTCGGAGTACCATAATTAATCTTCAAAAGTAGTTCAATATCATTGGGAAGTCTGTAGCAGAAGCTCCATTTTTAGACCAGATTAGCAGTGCGTAAATATACAGCTATAGATGTGCTTTAATAGCAGCTACAGTGCGTAAATATACAGCTATAGATGTGCTTTAATAGCAGCTATAGTGCGTAAATATTAGAATTCAATAAGACGAGTTATACTATCTACTGCCTACTTGTCCTAGTGATGAAATATATATATAGTACAAGAGCCGGGAAGAAAAAAAAGGCAGCTTTGTCATCCCAATTTTTGATTACTTTAATGAAAACTGAATAATTACAATTCGAAACTGACGAGTCTGCCAAGTATAGGCTGTTCCAATTCCTTAAAAAACATTATTTTTTCATTCGGGCCACTATATTTTAAAAACTACCAACAGCATCAGAAAATCTAAAAGGACATTAATTAAAGACGAGTAAATTTGCTAAAATATCAGCCTTAATAGAGCTATTTACGTCCAATAGATCTCGAGATATAGCTTTTTAAAAAGCAACATTTATTAAAAATGTACTGAAAGATAATTGGTTAGTTAATTTATTTTGAGAAATCTGTATCTCAGGAACTAAGTGACCTATAGATGTCTATTAGCACTCAAATTAAAGCTAGTATAATGGACTATAAAGAAGTTAATGACCTTTACCTTCGTAGGAATAGTAGTTTTCATGATATTTCATCAAATAAATTGATTTATTGTTATTCGGACAATACGTTTGATTTATGAAAAACTTTATTTCAGAAACTATAAGACATACAGATGTCTGTCAGCACTAAAATTAAAGCCAGTTAAATTTACTATAAAATATTTTATAAAGTTTATCTTTGTAGGAGAAGTAGTTTTTATGACATTCGACAAAATAAATTCACAAAATGTTAATTTCTGGTTGTTCGTATAAAATGTTTGATTTTTGAAATAATATATCTCTAGACCCATAAGACGCACATGTGTCTGCCAACACTAAAAATAAAGGAAATTTGACTTACTATAAAATAGTTGATGACAGTAATCTTCATAGGGTAGCAGTTTTTATGATATTCGCATATAAATATAAATTTGTCAAATGAAAATTTGTCCGAATAATTATAAATCAATTGATTTTAGCAAATATCATGAAAACTACTACTACTCCTACGAAGATAAACAATATAAACTACTTTATAGCCCATTAAACTAGCTTCTATTTGAGTGCTAATAGACATCTGTACGTCAAATGTTTTTTGAGATATAGATTTTTCAAAATTAACTAATTACTGATCTTTCACTACGCTCTGTACAACATTTTTATGAAATGTTGCTTTTTAAAAAGCTATATATCGAAAACCATTGAACGTAAATAGCTCTATTAGGGCTTATATTTTATCAAACTTACTCTACTTTAAATGATGTTCTCTTAGATTTTCTATTATTGTTGGTAGTTATAAAGATATAAGAGCTCAGAATGAAAAATTTATTATTTTTAACGTTTTGAAACAGCCGCCATTTTTTATTCCCTCTACGTATACTTGGCAGACTCATAAATTTTGACTAGTAAATTATACATAGTTTTCAATGAAGTAATAAAAAATTGGGGTGAAATAACTGCCTTTTTCTCCTCTTGGGCTCTTGTACTAATACTACCACATCCGGGCCAAACCAACAAGACTGATTTTTAATTTTGAATAGATCATTGAAATAAAGTTTAAGATCTAATTTCAAATTGTGTTTTGGTGAAATACAAGTATTGTATTAGAAAAAGTGTTAAAAATTTGTTTTCTGTTTAAAAAATTTTTATTCACCAAGAATTCAAATGTTTTATTTATTTATTTAATACCAGATCGGCCTGGTGGGTCTTGACATGGTTAATGTAAGAGGTACATTTTTTTTTAACAATTTATTATGAGATATTTTTTATAATAACAAAAAATAAAATAATAATTCTTAATAAAAGATAAAAGCAAAACAATGACATTTATGGATTTAACTATAATAAATAATTGACTTCTGATGGAAACAAAAAGTGGATTTAAGAAAAAAAAAATTAAGATAAAATACAATTTATAGAGAGACAATAACAGAACTGATAAATATAGAACTTATAACAGGACGTCCAGAAGCAGCCTGGGCTTTTCTTCGGGTTGTGTTAGGGTTTCCCAAGTTGTAGGTCACTGCTCCTTTGACTGTATGTAACTGGGAGTGGAACTTCATGAACCTTTTTATGTTGTAGTTTTCTATTGTTTCTATTCGTAATTCCCGATGCAATTGGCTGTTTCATACAAACCAAGGAGCACCCACTACAATTCTTATACGACTTTATTTTGAAAAGATTATATTTTTTTCCTTTTCGTAAAAGCAGCCACTCCCAAGACCTCACAGCCATGCATCAGCAGTAGCCTGTGAATTGTTTTAACAATAAGAATAGCTGTTTCTGATTTTAATTTGGACTTTATATTTAGGATAAGGATGTAGCATTGCTAACCTTGCGTAGGTTTGAGTAAGTTTGATGTTGATATGGTGGTTCCAGGTAAGGCGGGGATCGAGATTTTTTTTATAAAGTATTTTTTACCTTTGAGGACCGGCTCTGGTGGGCGTCTGAGAGTAAAAACTTCAAAGAATTCAACTGAATCTCATGGTCTACTCTCATAATCTGGGCTAGTGAGTAGAGCACTTGCATGGAACGAACAATATAATACAATATGTCATACATTTACCCGCCCATTCAGACCGAGTAAGCCGTCGCCCCTCAAGAAGTTTTGCACCAAATATTTTAATATGTAAGAGTAGCACAGGACGTGGAACAGGTGTGGATGCAGAAAAACATTGATGAACTGCACCTTTGCTTATCACAATCGCCATGGTGACTGTACTGGGATGGGATCCATTTTGAAAGTGGTGATGAATAGGAGGAACTACCCTCAATTACTTGGAAGCAAACAGAAAAAAAAACGCATATTAAAAATATTTAATTCTTATTTCTAATTTCTCCCATTTATACAAATATATAAATTTGCCCAGTGATGTATATGTATGGATAAAATATAGATTACTTGGATAAAAATGATCTTCTTTTCAAAACTAGGATTTGTTCCTAATCGAGGTAGGATTTTCATGCTGGTAATTTAGTGACTTTTTTTTTTAATGATTCGCTCAAAACCTGAGCAATAAAAACTGAAGAAAAATACAGTAGACAGTAGACAGTAAAACCTCTCTCGATACTAGGGACTATGCCAATTATCTCTCAACAACAACATTTTTTCCGTATTATTATTTTGTCAAAATGTATTTCTAAACTGTTTATTATGACACCTATAACATTCTTTAATTAATATTTCATAATATTAATTAACCTTTAAAATTAGTTTGTATTATTATTTTTATGTCTCATTTTTGTATAAAATTGATCATTTGAGAAATTAAATTATTATTATTTGACCGATATTTCGCTAAAAGCTTTGGCATTCAGATTAAACTGCTCTTATTGTAACCGTACAAGAGAGCTTGGACAAAACTGCCAGGTAATGCCCGGCGATGTTTACGACATGCAAGCCTACCTATATAGGGAAAATGTTTAGAAAAAGAAAATTTCCAAAATTCATAAATTTTCAAGCGAGATTATATCGGAAACTATTAGATCTATAAAAACAGTTTAGGAGATGTTTTGTACAGTATTATTGATTCTCATTTATTTTTTAATACAAAAAGGTTTCGACTAGGGTTGACCATTTTCGGAAAATTCGTAAAAACAAAAAAAAGATGCATTTTATACATTTTTTTTTCCAGTTCCTGACTGCACCCCACTTTCAATACATCAGGACTTTATATATTAACTTCACTAGACATCACTGAACAAGAAGATAAGATAATATAAACATCAGATCTAGTTTAAGCAGATACCTTATTTAGGGTGGACAAAGAAATAGGAGCAGCCGAGATGTCCTCTTAAAATAATAATCAATATTGTGTGACCATCAGCGAAAAGAGTGTATGTCTATTTGGCAAATGCCGTTCTAAAGGAAGAAATTTTTTTCCCCTTTACAATATTATATTTTATTGCCTAACAGTGTATATAATGTTATATTATAATTGAAATAGTAATCTATGCACATTATTATTAATTAGGGAGTTTTTATGCTGTTGCTTCTGTCTATATTTGTTTGGCTCTTAAACTAGGTGCATTATTTTGAATTTTTTGTGCCAGAGAAGTAGTTCCAATATTTTAAGCTTCCTTCTCCACTGAGATAGCTGGTTCCAGATAAGCCAATGTGTGATTGATTGCTTGATGCTGGTATCGTGCTGCCACCTTCTTAGTGGTGCTAATCCCTCAATTATATATCGATATGAAGATAACTCTCATATCGATAAATTATTGATAGATAAATAAATAATGGTTTTAACCCTTATATATACAGTAAAATACTTTAAAGCAAACGGCCGTGTGTGTCGATGGCGTGTCAGCTGTATATTAACTCTATCGACTTTCCTTTTGGTTGAATCGAATCGGCACATTTATGGTTGGGAGTGAATGATCCCAGGGTGGTCTAACATTGCTTCAGAGTGATGATTTGGGTTAACAGCTTAATAAATTTCCTTGTAATTTTAAAAATTATGAATTTAATAACAATTAATTACCAATTACAATAATTTTTAAACAATCCAGGGAAAGCCACCTACTGCATAACCACCTATTTCAAGCATCTGTTTTTACTATCGACTACCAAAACATTCTAGTAGGAACAACATCAAAATTCAGTAGGTTTACTTAAGAAAAACGTATTTGTAGTTTGAGGCTTCTTTATTTAAAAAGTAATGAAAAAAGTCCATAGGCATTCCAGCTGGCACAGGTGGTCGTACTCGAAATTTCACCTGGATGTGCTTTTTTTGTAATTTAATTTTCTATGTTTGCTATCAGCACTTTAAATAAACTTATGAATTAACAGGGTAAAACAGTCCTCTAATTTCACTATAGAAAATGATACAAGGTGTATTCTGAAGACAACCAATTCAAGCAGGAGTTGAGATATTTGTTTTTAACTTAAAATAAATTCATATTTTCATTTTTAAAATCAGCTTATACTCTTAGTAAGTGTAATAAAGCAATGACATCAAAAAGCTGCCCTACCAGGAAAGGAGCTTTGCGCTAAGGTTTATAACACACCGCATTTCAACAGAGGAATGACTACTGTTAATTTTTCTAATCAGAGGAATGGAAACTAAAATTGGACGGGATGTCTGTTGGTATGCAATAGCCAGTTATGTTGGCTGTCTTAGTGGCAAAGAATGACATTTTAGTAACATTCCAAACTAGAGAGGAGTCTTAATTTAATCTCGTTTTTAATCACTGGATAAAAATACAAAAGGAGCGCGGTGGCCACGGGGTAAAGCGCTTGGCTGCTAACTCCAAGGACTCGAGTTCGAATCCGGCTGGGGAGATAATTGTTTTCTGTTACACTGTAGCCGTGAGTCAACTCCTGTGGGTACTGGAGCGCACTCTTTGGGGTCCACCCGGCCTCATAAATTGGTTACCCTTAATTAGGTAAAAATCTGGTGGTGGAGCGTGATTCTGACCAAATCACCTCCTTGCACAACCGTTGGTTTAGTAATAACAGTACTCCTTTACTTATAAATGTTATCTATACTTATATAACAGTACTTAAGTTCTGAACCCCTGACTGAATTAAGTGGATTTTAATTATTTTAAAAATAAAAAATACAAAACGTAGTATTTGTTACTTTGTTCCAGTTATTTTTAGTAAAACCATGGGAACAGATCGCAGTCTAGAATAGCTGTACAAACTTAATTAAATATAAGATGAAAGGAATATGGTCCGGGTGCGGTCAAGAAAAACTCAAATAGTAGAAATATACTAATTTAATGAGCCAACGTTTCGCCCCACGTTGCAGGGCGAATTAATAAAATAAAATAAAATAAAATAAAATTTTAGTTTTGACTGCCGTCAAAATAGCCCTGAAGAAGCCCTGCAACGTGGGGCGAAACGTTGGCTCATTAAATTAGTATATTTCTACTATTTGAGTTTTTCTTGACCGCACCCGGACCATATTCCTTTCATCTTCACACACGGTCAATCAATAATCTTCCAGTTAATTAAATATAATGATGATTCAGATAGTAATAACACCCTGAACACAAAATGACCTTTGAAAACACATTTAAATTCCTGTTCATTCTTAGTCAAGAGATAAGGTCAAAGCAACATCAGTTCTAAGTGTTAAATCAAGTTTGTAATAAATTTACTTTACAGAATAAATAAGTTTCACATTTTTTAATAAAACATAATTTTTCACACTAAAAGAAGGTGGAATAAACTGGGCTAGGCAGATATGGAGCTGCCATGCCAACGATAACTGACTCATATAAAGTTTTTTTGTCTTTTTATTTTACAATAATTTTGGGCTTTTCAACCACTGGGAGGAGGGGGTCATTTTTGCCCCGTAAAAATGATTTATGAAAAAAAATAACAGTCGAAAGACACAATTATATAGATTTAAATTGTGTTAAAGTTATGATTTTTTTTTTCTAGAAACAAAAACAATTTTTCTGTTGCATTAAGTTTTTAATCAGGTATTATGTCTCTTAAACTGTCTCAGAAAGCTAAATCTCCCAAAAATATGCAAAATATTATAAAACAATTCGAAACAAATACGTTTGCAAAATTATATCACAATTGATATACAAATAACATGAAAAAAAAGTTGTTTGTTTCCTTTGAAGACTTTTAATAGTTACAAATGATACAAAAGGCACTAAAGGAGTACAAAAAACAAATGTATGCAAACGAATTTAATTTCAGCAGTAGGCCCGTCAAATACCGACAAGAACAAGTACGAAAATCTGATCGGGAAAACCGGAATTTTAGAAATTTGTACCTCGGCACATTAAATTCTAATTGTGATGAATAATTAAAAGATTCACAAACCAACAATTAAGAAAATGTTATAAATTTCTCAGAAACATAGGAGAATTTTCGAAATGTTTAACGATTTCAGACTTATAACATAAATGAAATATATAATATTCTTATCAGCAATTGAATTTTGAGAATCAATTCATGTTTTTTCCATCCTTGTCAAGGGGAGTGTTAAACTTCTCTCATTTTTTTAGAACCAATTGATGAATTTTTACGTTTAGAAGCAACGTTAACAACTTCAGATATACCTGCGAGAAGCTAGTGATTTTCAAATTAAATGGAAAAATAAAAAATAAAAAAATCAAGTAAATGCTATCGTTAGAGAGATATTATACGTAAAGTGTTTTTCCAGCCTCTGGCAAATAAAAACTAATAATTACAAAAATAGTCAATGTATATAAAAGGCCATTCGATTTAATGCCAGACAATTAAATTTTCATTTTTTACACGTACTTCAAAACCAGGGCGACAATAATTTAGAAAAAATGAATTTAAGACAGTATTTTTTCAATTAGAAAATGAATTAAAAAAAAAATAAAATAACCCAACGATCAACCAAACTAAAAAAAATTGTCCATTTAATAATTTAAACAACCAGGGCAAGGACAAGATTTCTCTAATTCAAATCTTAAAAAACAGATCGTATAACATTATTTCTGTGATTTATGATCAATGTATTTGTGTATTAAAAGCTGAAGGTAAGAAGTTTTTTTTTTTTAATATGAATATAAAGGGTGGAAAATTCAATAAATAAAATGTTTCCTGAACAGGGTCTTTTTTGAAAAATAAATGGAATGATTAACATATCCATATTTTTTCTTAATTTTCATTTGAGCCAAGTGTTGGAAAATCTCTTCCGAAAGAAACTGGTTTGGTCAAACTTTCTAATGGAAAGCCTACGGACAAGACCATTTCACTTTTCTTTCAGAGTACTTCGGAGTCTGCTATCAGCCACATAAATTTATATCATAAATTAATATTAATATGTGCACAGGTGCTGTTATGTTATGTTTCGTTAATAATTAGGTACTTTTCTTTAAAAGATAATCTTTATTCATTCCTGCTAGGTAATGGCCATTTTGTTATGATTACTTTTCTCTAAATTTAAATATAACTAGGCCATTAAACTAACCGCCGAAATAAAGATACAATCAAGAAGAAAATCAGCTAGAAGCCAATTTCCTCGCATCCGCCTGCTTGCAGATTGTGTCCTTCAAATAATTTCGGAATGGCACCCTTCACTTCTATCACGTCCTCTCCAAATCAAAGTGCAAAATACTTCGAAAAATATTCCTACCAAAATCCAATGCCTTCACTTCTCTTCAGTCATCCCAGACGATCACCATAATTACTTCATATCCTATTCTACAATCCTACCTACTCATACGCACTCCTGACATTCAAAATCCCCTTTCCAATCTAGATTTTTTTTTGTCCCTGTTATGAACTGCTAACTACCACTCTATAATTCCATACTAAATATTATGGACCAAACAAAATCCCTGTAACATTAATAAAACTCCGTCTCTCTACCCTTATATCCGACCTCTGTCAAATCTACAATTTTGACTAGTAAAACCCCACATTCTCTTCTTTTTGGGAAACCGCTTTGGTCGATCATTAAATAAAATCCTAAATTCTTCTTTACCTAATGACTGCCGTCCTATTTCTCTCTTCTCAAACACTCCACAAGAGTTTGAACGATTTCATCAAAATCTACTCCGAAACTTCCTAGAAGACATTCCTTGTGAAACCCCTACAATCAGGCTATTCAGAGTGTTCCGCTCTCATTAATGTAACCCATGACTTCCAAACTTTCACTGAACACCAAAACCTGACGACCTAATGCTTTAAATTTATTCAAATGTCATTGGGCTCATTAAATTAGTATATTTCTACTATTTGAGTTTTTCTTGACCGCACCCGGACCATATTCCTTTCGTCATTTTAATTTCCATATTTAAATTTCATGTTAATTTCCTGTTATCTTAGTCTAAAGGAAAATATAAATCCAGAATAAATAAAAATATTATTATACAATTAAAAAAATTGTCACCATTGACATACATGTCGTTCTTGTAAGCTCGTCCCTAAAATTTACTCCTTTTATTTCTAGCCCAGCTAATATTCCCGCCGATCTTCTTGGAAACATCATGACTAACTATGGGAATCTCATAGAGTCTCATAGAATCTCATAGAGCCTTGAGTAATGAAATACTTCATCTACAATTAAGAGTAGTGATTTTCATGTCAACATCAATGTATACATAGCGGGTATAAGAAACCTTGAAGAAGTGATAGAACTTGTCTCACAACAAAGCAAAGGATAAGGTTTACATCAATAATCAATCCATAAAAATTTAAATTGCACAAAAAGGAATTTATGTATATAGTATATTAACCAACACCATGTGTCTAAAACCCGTAAAGGAAAAATATATTGGCATACAGTTTATTTCAAAACCACTGACAAATTTTAAATTACTAAGATCACATTGAAGTATAAAATAAGAAAACTCTAAACTAAATAGAAGCGAACGCCCTACAAACTGAATTTATCTTACATAATTAATCTCAAATAATAATCTAAATAAATGCATCAGATGGTTCAGATATGAATTGCTGGCGGAACGCTAAGCCAGTAATGCAAGCTCGTCACGAACAAAGATAAGCAGGACCACAGCTTGTGGGTCGACGGACGCAAATTCTCCGTCAAAAAAGGCTGATATCGTAGCCAAAAACAAATAGAGAATTTTAATGAACAATTCACATTGAAATAGAACTTCCAACATTCTACAGAACATGAAAAAATTCAAAATCTATCTAATCCAAGGCACAGTTTTAAACAACTTAAATCTATATCGAAAATATTCTAGAATACTTCGTTCTTTGGTATATACTCGTTTGGAAGTTCATACATACAACATCAATTTCATTACATTATGATCATACATAAAAACTTTTAACCACAAAAATGTGAATATTTGGTGATATCTATTCTAAAACAAAAGAAAAATATCTTAGTGGTTGATGTGTCAGGTAGTGAACATAGTTAATAATATTCAGGTCCTATACACCAATTACCACTGCGTTGGAAATAAGGTGAAGATAAGTTGAAATGCAGAGCGACTAGAATAATAAAATTGAATGATACTATTCAAATATTTGTCATAACACATGACAGTATGCTACAGGTAAATCTCAAGAAGAAACCTAGATGTCCAAGCCTTTAATACAAACCATTCTTTAGTTCACATTGTGTTTGCTCAATGGGAATTACTGAAATTTTCACCCAAAAATTGAGATTGAGAATAAGGTATTGCTTAATCCCTAAAGACTAATATGTACCTGGATTCAATGTTGCTGACATTATTGTCCGAGCTCCGTTCGTAGATTAGTATGTTGCAGAGGTTTTAAATCTCACTCGAAATGCAATCCTCGGGATCAATGTCTTGGGTTTACAGCACTATATTCTTAGAGTGGGTGCCCTCTCCTGCCATTACATTCCCCTTTTATAGTCATAGTAGAAATGAATAAAAAATCAATATTTTAAAACCAACTAATAAATTCGGTTCTGCTTACCTATTCTCTTCATTTATTTATTTTCTAATCTATAAGCTACTAAACGTCTAATCTGCCTATTAAAATGTCAATTTTATTCTGACGAGCGAGATAGTGATTGCTAACCTAATAGCTGGCTTCATAAAGCAGGTCTCTAAATTGGAACCTTTCTTGGTATTTCAGAATTTCAGTATCCCATTCCATCCTTCATTTTTAAACTATTATTTTTAAAATTCGTGTATTTCCAACGTTTCATTTTTATTTCCCACTTATTAATTTTTTTTTTAAGGGAAATTCCACTGCAATGACGATTGGTATGCCCAAGGGCGCCAGTTCCCTTAAGTACTAGTTGATGGAATGATGAAATAGTTATCCCAATCTCAGATTCGTTTAAGAACACGACATTTTTTCAAGGATATGAGAGTTCGCGACAAAAGAATCTGAAATCTGCAACTAAAAGTTCGTACAATCAATCTAAGTGCGTACTCGGTTCATAATATAAGATCTATCTTGTTGTATTACCGGGTGCAATATTGTTATTTCTGGGCATAGTGAGCCTTTTTTGGTAAAGAGTTGCCTCAAGTAGGTAAACTTTCTCGGCGACATTGTGCTACTTGTACCTACTTCCCTGTGTTAGTCAAAGTGCATTTTATGGAATAACTGTATGATATTTTCATAAATACCCTTCGTGTACGACATAACTGGCGTAGCTCTTCACTCTCAAACCATCAGAGCAAGTCAAAAAGGCCATTGGGACCACGATGATATTTTTGAGAAAACAAAAAAATTGACAAATAACGTTATCAACCGATTTTGAGGATTCAAAATCAATCCGGAATCTAGATGGTTCAATTCAGCCAGTATAGCCATTCGCTTGAGGTTAGTGGAGTAATGCGATTTCGCGTTCACCTTCATCTTGCTGGCCTTTAACTAACTTCACAAGTGAGAGGTATGACGATAAGGATGGTTGTTGATTTCCATTCCTTGGTTTTGAATTGTAACGATTTTAGAAAGTCTATTCTTCATCCTGTTGTATGTTAAACAATAATAATAATAATAATGTGTTTTGCAAAAAAAAAAAAAAATGAACAATTGTATTTCCTAAATTTAGGGTAAAGAAACGTATCTTAAAACCATAATGTATACAAAACTATGATTTCGATACCCCAATAATTTGTTTCGGACGCTCAAAAGTTCCAGAATTCCTTTTTAAAATATTTTTTAAGAAATTTTATAATTTTTTAGATACTTCGCACTAATAAACGGAATATAACAAGACAACATTACAGCATCATGAGAAAATGATGTTTTTTGAAAAAATAATTGTGACCATCTTCAGTAATTCTCTGAAATGGTAATAATAAGTATTAGCCATACCAGCTCATGACCATAGAACAAGAAGAATATTTCCTTTAATTAATATCCTGTGGACTGATAAAAGAAAAAGAAGAGTATTAAAAATCTTGTACAATTGCGTCTTATAGAACAAAGACATGATCAAAAAGGCCATAAAACAGTGCTCAACCAACCATATCTTTCGATAAATTGTGTTAACTATCTTTAATTCAACAATGGTATTCCGGAAGTTAATTTTACTTTTATAATTTTTGCTGATAGGCTAACATCATACAACAAAATAGGAATTACTATAAAACCAACCTGGATACGTATTAGAGAGAAGCCCTTCCTTTCTCAGGAAATGTATAAATCAATCCATCGACATGTTGAAGAGGCAGTGATGTAGGACAATAGGGGCGCAATATAGTATGTTGACAGTTTGATGAGAATAATATCGCATTGTACAGTTCTTTCAAGTAGATGATGAGCCCTACGGCTATTACTTTTCAGTCTAGAATTCTATACAAGGCTTTATGGCGTTTTTTTTTATAATCAAAAAGCTTCAAATTGTTGAATAAAATGTCTTCCTTTCTTATTTGGAATTTTAGCAGTTCCAAGAGTGACAATACATTCATGCTGATATGAAAAATTATTCTCGTCGTAATACATTTTTTAAAAATTTTGGGAGCTATTGATGCCAGGACGTTGGACCTATATTAATAGATTCTCAACCATATTGATAAAACTCCTATAGCTAAGGGGCTTCGGGACCGTTAGAGCACAAGGATCTTACAGTTTTTAAAAATTTCTGATCAGAAATCTCAAAACCATTTTGAGGTAAGGTCTTTTTGAACTCCTTGCTAAAACCACCTGCCTTCAAAATGGATTTTATACAGGACCCCTCTTTCTTATACTCCTCCCAGTTTTTCCCAGAACCATGATGACTAGGTGAGATTTTTTGTGCAGTCCACAAACGCGATAACATGCAATAAAGGCGTTGAAACATGCAAAATCGTGGGACATAAATGCTGAAACGTATAAAACGATGACATACGAGTATAAATCTGAATAAACATCTTGTACATAAGTATTGACGATATTTCACTGTGATAGTCCGTGTACTTTTTCTGGCAATCTATTTAGAATGTGAGCTACACATGTAACATGAACCATAAAAAACTTTTATGGCCTATTTTAACTAAGAAAAAGCGAAATTTTATCATGGAAACTAATTAGCCGGAACTGATCGTCTATCTGAAGTAGAAACACAGAAAAGGTCTGGTTTGTTTGTTTGTTTGGTTGTTTAGTGGCGCCAAACTTCATTGGTCATCAACGCCATTTATATTTTATTTAATTTTGCTAATATTCGTTAAATTTTATTTATTTTTAATTTTTTTTTTTTTTATTTATTTATTTTATTTTTATTTTTTTTCTTCCGATCAAGTTATATTTTTGTAAGTAAATTTTGTGATTTTAAAAACTGGAACACCAATTCTATTGCCTTATCATCGTCTCCAATGGTTTTTGAGATATCTTGGCTTAGTCCCAAGCTATTGAGGTGTGGTGTAAAATATGGGCATCGTTGGAAAACATGGCTTATTGTTAAATTGTTATTGCAATACTGGCAGTTCGGAGGGGTTTCTTTTGATATAAGATAGGAGTGGGTGAGCCTCGTGTGACCTATTCTCAGCCTAGTCAGTACAACTTCCTCTCTACGGCATTTGCGACTGGAGGTACCCCAGGGCTTGACATCCTTTTTAATTTGCTCATTGGGCTTTCGTTCCACATAGATTGCCATTGATCTTTGACTTCCTTTACAAGAGGCCTGCATATCTCTGACGGAGTTAAAATTGCTTTACCTCGTCCCGGAAGCGCGAGTCCTTCTCTTGCAGCGTGATCGGCCAGTTCATTCCCTGCGATTCCTACATGGCTTGGAACCCATAGAAATGTTACTGACATACCCATGTTGTGTAGAGCTTTTTTTTAGAAAAGGTCTGGTTTCGGACTGTAATGGTGACTAAAACACTCAAAAATGTTCAATAAATAACATCAAATGAACTCAGGCAGAGCTAGTTACAAACGATCATGGCCACTAATTAGCCGGAACTCATTTAAAAACAAACATGGTTGGCCTGTTGCTAGGGGACGTCTTAGCAACGGTTATCAACTCTTAACAACAGACTCTATTCCTTAATTATTACATACATATTTTTCATCTCAAATAACTAAAGTCCAATTAAAAGAATATAAATGATAATAAATGCAATTAAATTAAACACTAATACTAATTAAATACTATTTACAAGAAAACACAAGTTAATTATAAAATATGGCGTTAACACGTACAGAATATCGTGCCAATATCATATTTTAACTGCGGATAGGTTTCTATCCACCTACTTATATTATACAATTTTCTTTTATGGATTTTTGAATATTTTTTTTTCTCTTTACATGGTCAGTTTAACCCAGTAAGAATAAGGAAAGATTTATCTGCTTCTTGACACATTATAATTCGCTTTTAGTTATTAACGACAAACAATTATAACTTGTTAATACGATTTTGTTTGCGGAGTTTGGAGAAATTTCGGCTTATTTTCTTCGCCCTGGACACTCGTCAATGATTAAATAATATTATTTTGATATTTTGATGATTGATCAATCAACATCCCAATATGTGCAAAAAGAATAAAAAACAAAAATGAAATCGTACAAATACTCCAAAACGTACAATATTATAAAAAGTATCACAAATCGTGCAGAATGAAATTTAACAAACAACCTATTTGGCACAGTTCGGATTAATAACTAACTTTTATCAAACTCTGAATAGCAATTGCATTGAGATCAGTGTTCTTCAGCATTGCTTTTCCAGTCACATCAATGTTTCTCAAGTAGAATTTTAATCGGTATTAAAAGACGTCTTCCTCCGTGAAACATAAACATATCTCGCAACAAATATGAATGTCTTTGTTGCAAGAGATGTTCATTTATGACCATTATTTTGAAATTAGATTCGTATATATATATATTAAGTAGTAAAAAGTCCTATTTAATTTTTATATAGTGTATTAACCAGGAACATGTGTATGCAGAAATAGAAGGAAATAAATATAATAAATAATTAATCTTGTATTATAAAAAATGAACTACTTTGATCACCCAAATTTTTCATTAACAAAATTTTATAAAAAAAAAAAAAATAATAATTTTGACGTTGTAGATCTTTAATTTTGACCATTTTGGTAAAACTTATATCATGTGTGAACAATAAATCATATGTATATAAGAAGATGGTCAGGGTTGCGGCCAAAAGAGATACAAAAATAGTTTACAACTATTTGTAAACTAGTTTACAACTAACTTCCGACGTTTCACCTCACTTTGCAGGGCCTCATCAGGGCTGTTCAAAGGTAAAAGTTGAACATTTTATGCATATATAAATAAATCATATGCTCTAACAAAATTTTTTTTAATAATTTGATATTATATTACTCTTTAAATTATCTGTTTGAATATCATTGATAGCAAATATATAAATAATAGATCGTTAAAATGACGAGTTCTACACTTGGAGCTGGAGAGGATTCGATAGTCAGATCTTGAACATGACTGCCTCAGATATATAGATTATAGAAGACAGGATAGCCAAACCGCAGACTTTCCGCCCACCAAGCTAGATATTCATATGTAATATAAAAATATTTAATGGCAAGACAATCAATCTGAATCATGGTTATTGTATCATATTATTCATGGATATATTTAATTGTAAATAAATACTCTGTTCATTTATGTAGCGTTGTTATTTATACCATACAATACCACTCATCAATATATCATGTATTCAATGGTAATAATATTTTTTGAAGACATTTAATTGGATATTATCATATTCATTCACTTTAAATATTGTTTACATACTATAAAAATAAACGTGTCAATAAGCAGAATTTAACTTATATAAAATATAGTAATATAGAATCACTTCTGCACTAATAAGTCAGTAACGATTTCGGAATCATATTCAATTTGAATAAGAACGCAAGTGAATCGGTAATCGAACTAATCTAATGGTTGCCTGGATATTTGGGGAGTGTCAACATGGCTTGCATGATCATAGCCATACCAAGTGGACCGCAGTGAGGGCCGAAATCATTATTCACGCCATATCGTTCAACCTTTCTTCATAGATTTATTTTTCACAGAGTCTTTATTGCCATGTAAATTGATCGCCCCTTTGAACTCCGAGTCACAGTCGTTTATGATTGAATAGCCGACAATCTGTCTTCCTAAATCTGTACATTCTCTTTACCAGCAACAGTCGTGCAAATACACAAGGCAATGAAGGAAAATAGGAGAAATTTTTCCCACCTCCCACTTTTTAATGTCGCTGAAAACAAATCTGTGGTTTATAAACATATATATGTTTTGGGATTTTCTTTTTTTTAAATAACTCACAATTTTACTTTTTTTTTCAACTGTATTCCAAAAATTGTCACTCAATTAAAATAAACAATTAT
The DNA here is from genome assembly GCF_000696795.3 of Halyomorpha halys. Taxonomy (NCBI): domain Eukaryota; kingdom Metazoa; phylum Arthropoda; class Insecta; order Hemiptera; family Pentatomidae; genus Halyomorpha; species Halyomorpha halys. The sequence goes on along the minus strand of NW_027107017.1, from coordinate 586,271 downwards.
TTTTACATTTTAAATTCCGTCAAATCACCTTTACCCTTCGTCGTAAACCTACTGACTGCCCTACAGTTACATTTAATGTTGTTACTCTTACCCTTGTCGAACAAATCCGCTACCTTGGACTACATTTGGACAAACGATTAACCTGGAATCCTCACACAAGACTGAAAAGACAGGAAACTGCACGTCGATTTCGACTATTACAGCACTTACTAGACAAACGATCGAAACTTCCAACACATTACAAAAGACTGATCTACAGGACTGTAATAAGGCCAATTTGGACATATGGAGTTGAGCTTTGGGGCTCCACTAAACCTTCGAATTCCTCTCGTATTCAATCCTTACAATCCAAAATCCTCAATGCTTCTTACTTTGTCACAAATAAAATCATACATAAAGACCTTAATGTTCCCTATGTAACCGATCTAGCCCAAACCAAATATCACTCCTTCCATTATAAACTGTCTAACCACTCAAACCCCCTAGTTTCTAATCTCGCATCCTCCATTCCGAGCCACCTGAAAAGAAGATGGCCACGAGATCAGCTAATGTAAAATGTCATTAGAGTGCTACCAATGGGTAGTTTCTCTACACGCCTGTAACACTCCAATTTAACTTAGATCAGATTTACTAAATGTATTGTTGTAAATAGATAAATATTTCAAAAAAATGTTTACATTTTATGTCTAATTTCCCAAAAATAGGCATGAGGTTTTTTGCTTATATATAGTAAACTAAGAATTTTTAGAAAATAAACATTCCGTAAAAACATAAAGGAGACAAAACATCCTACAAAATCCTAAAACATCCTACGCGTATCAAATGGTAGAAAAACCACTTTACGGTTTATGATGAACGTAATAAAACTCTCTTTTTAACTCTGACTCTCTTATTTTGACATGCACACATAACTGACATTTAACATTGACGATAGCGATGAGAAGCTGATACTGGGCAAAATCAGGCAGTTAGAGGAGTTTTTTTAAAGCGTTTTTCACATCATCGTCAATTAGCGTGACAACCTATTACTGGGTCCTGGCCTCCTCAAGCAGCTTCTACCAGTTTAATCTGTTATGTGCAGCTGCTCTCCAATTCCTCACTCCGAGCAGGGTTCTTGAATCCTCTTTAACACCATCCAACCATCTTTGGGCGTCCCCTCGGCCGTGTTCCATGTTGGCGCTCATTGAGAAGTTTATTTGGGAACTCATCAGTTCCCATCCTTGCCACACGGGCTACCCAGCGCAGCCTACCAATTCTCACAATTTTTCCAACATCAGGCTCACCAATTAACAAGTAGAATTCCCTATTCCTGCGTCTTCTCAAAGCTGAACCATCCTTTATTGTGGTGTAGATGCGTCTGAGTATCTTTTTCTCAAATGTTTGGAGATCCTTTTCATCGCCCTTCGAAAGTACCCAAATTTCCGAGGCGTAGAGCAGCACTGGTCGAATTAGCGTTTTGTACAATCTAGTTTTCGTGGATCTTGATAGTCAGCTACTACCAAAGTGCTGACGCAGTCCAAAAAAGCGTTTTTCACAAAGAACTGAAAAGTGGGCTTCCTTACCCAAGTAAGTTCTAAAATGAAATATAACATAGGCATTTCGCAGGATTTTTGTTTTTATTGAATGTCTACATGTGATTAGTTTTCAGATTAAAAGCTAAATACTAAAAAATCCATGAAATTTTGGGATGGCATAAAATCATTAAGAAAAAACTTCTATAGTTTTTCCAGTCAAACTGGGAAAAAAAGTTCAAATAAGGCCAAGTTCTGTTGTAGTCGTAACTAACAACTTTGGAACGCTGAACAAATTTAAGGTTCAGTAACAGCCACTTAGTAGCTTAAGTGAGAAAATAGTAGAAAAGTAGTTCATACCAATCATTCACATAGTGTGTGTTTCTATTCAAATTTCTGTCTAATTTGACAGTATATGTTGTGTCAAGAGCTTCACTCTAGGTCTAAATTAATAAATATAAAACAACATAACATGAATTTTCAAAATCGTAGTTTAAAAAACGGTCAGTAGTCATAATGAAACTGTAAAAAAAAGAGAAAAACATTTCTCATTACCGTATGAATAATAATAATCTTTTACTTGATATCTTATTCACACTACCGTCATTTTTTACTCCAACAGGTTTACGATGGTGGATGTGCATTTTTTATTTCAGGCCAATAGACATCCTCATTTTATATACCCAAACCTTAGCGTTCACTGAATATATAAGGGATTCCCGAAATATTATGCTTCCTAAGCAAAGAGTACTGAATATTATTATTATTTTTACCTTTAGTTTTTTTTACCTCAGGCACAGTGTGGCAATTGAATGGCAATCTGGCCATTAGTCAATTATTTTTTTTTTATTCCAGCAATATAAATTTTTTTATTTCAGTAATATAATTAAGTTGAAAGATAAAGATTTGGAGTATTAAGTGCGGCCATGAACCCGACCCGTCAGGTGGTTACGGATTGCAAGTGTAAGTCCGCGGTAAAGCTTGAATAATCTTTTTTTATTTTTTATCTAAAATGATTGGTAAATTAAATAAATCAGTTTTTTTTTTTTTAATGGATTATTTTTACTTCTAGACACTAGATGCATCATAATTATTACAAGCAACAATTTTATCTAAAAAATGAAACCATTTCCAGGTACACTAGATGCATCATAATTATTACAAGCAACAATTTTATCTAAAAAATGAAACCATTTCCAGGTAC
>NW_027107017.1:565462-582971 GCF_000696795.3 Halyomorpha halys | reverse complement strand
TTTAATAATGTTTATTTAATTTTTTTAAAAAATAAATAACCACACAAATTTACAAATTTGAAAGCTTTATGAGTAGTTAAAAACATAGGTAAAAGAATGCCTTAGTGGGTAATAAAAGAAAGAAATTCAATTTATGAACATTACCAAATGATTTGATCAAATCATTTTAAGTCTGCAAACAAAAAGGAACACCAACGAACCTATGTAACGAAGGAAGAGAGGACAGAAGAATCTCTAAGTAAAGGCCTAGAAGTGGCCTGACATGTGACCTATTTCCTAACCGTAGTATTCTGTGAATGCGACCAAGCAGGAGAGGATCAAGATAAGTCGGGGCGCTAAGCTGTAAAACATTTCGAGATCTTCCAAAAAGGTTTTCAGAAAACTCTAACAACTTATTAAGTTAATCTATTTGTTTAAAAAGAAATTATTCAAAAATTCGATTTAAATAAATATATTAAAACATGTGATACTAACTCCCATGTTCCATGTTCGAATCCGGCTGTGGTAGATAAGTATTTATTCTGTTACTGTAGTCGTGAGTCAACCCTATTGGTTTGGGAACCTTCCTGAAGCCCACACCTCGCCTCAATAAACTTCTGGCTCTTCATGGGTTTTAGCGGTACATATTTTAATTTAATTTTTAATTAAAAATATGTACATATAAAAAATTAGGTATTTGGATTTCCGTCTTACTTTATCTGCAGCCAATTTATCAATTACTTTAGCAGATTCTGCTCGGTTTAATATTTTCTGCTCTATAAGATAACAACCAATGAATACAAAAATAAAATATAAACAGAATGACATAAAGTAAATAATTGTACAGAAATAAATTAATAAAATTCCAGTGAGGAAAGAATTGGAAAATAAATTGTATATATAGGTAATTGAATAAGTAAGTAAAAATCGTCTCACCACTTCACAGAATTCTTCACAACTCCTTTCTATCCCCTTATACAGATCACTACCATACATTCCCTCTCTTTCCGATAGCATAAAAAGCTTCTCAATAATCGTTCAGCGAGAGGTAGTGTTGTAGTTGTCTTCTGTTGGAACTGTCTAAAGAATTTAGAATTGAAAATGTACTTATAAGTTGGATGCGAGGGTTGCAGTTATAGTTGAGAAAGATAATTTGTAGCTAATATTTGTCGTCTGAATAGTAGAGGTGATATTCCAGATTCAGCACATAGACTTAACATTGGACTGGTCCTAAAGCCACCTGAGGCAAGGCGGATTCCAGTGTTCTGAACGGTGTCGAGTTTAGCTAGGCTTTGGAAACGAGCTGAGCCATACATAAAACTTCCATAATCAAGTTTGGAGCGGATTAAGGCTATGTATATTTTCAACATCATTGATCTATCAGCTCCCCATAATGTTTTGCCGAGAACTTTTTTGATTTTAACTTTGTCCATGCATCTGTCTCTAGTGTATTGATATGGTGGTTTCAAGAAAGCCGCCTATCGAATATCAGGCCTAAAAATCTATAATATTCAACATGGTAACGTAGAATCTCCTAGGGTGAGTTCTAGGGATGGTGTTGTTCGTCTTTTTCTGCTGAAATGTAGACATTTCGTTTTTTCGGTGGGGAAGGAAAGACCTGAGCTATTTGACCAGTTTTTTAATCGATTAAGCGCTTCTTGTAGTTTGTTTTTTATTTGATTTGTGTCGTTTGAGCGACACATAATAACTAGATCGTCCACATCGAGCACCACCTTTATTCCTCTAGGGATGTTTCTTCCCAAGTCATTAATGGCCAGGGCAAATAAGGTTGTAATGAGAACACATCCTTGTGGTACTCCAATTTTTTGTTCGAAATTACCGTCGGAGTGATGATTTCCTATCCTGATTTTGAATATCCGTAGGAATAAAAACTGCTTGATGAAAGTTATGAGATTACCATACACACATATGCCCATATATATACATAATAAGAATAAGTATAATAATATAGTAACAATAAGAACAAGATAAGAAAAGAAAAAAAAAGAGATAGAATTGGAGATAAGAAAATGAGGGAAAACAAAAAATAAATAAATACAGAGAGATAATAATAATAAGTAAAAAGAATAATAAATATATAGACAAAAAAAAAAACTATACGTATTCCAATTACTCCTCAGTATAATTGCAAATCGATAGGTAATGTTTTCAAGGGTATATCTCGTGTAATAAATAATAATTAGTATATATATCGGAATGAATATGAAGTAAAGAATAATAAAGATTAGCGGAGAGTATGTCCTGAAATACAAAGAGATGAAATACGGCATATATTCTAAGAAGGAAAATATTGGTAAGCATAGGTAATGGTTTATAACGACATGAGTGAATGGTTTTTAAATGTTTATAGAGATAAGCGGAGTCAATGGTAAATAAATGTTTAGAGGTATATAAGTAGCGTTATTGTTATTATCATTGTTGAATTTATTAGTGTGGTATTTATTTTTAGTGAGAGGAGAGTAAGCAATTTGATAATAAATTATGAATGAATTAGGGCACTGATTACAGTTATAAATATAGTTGACGTAGTATAAATTTGATTGATAAGTAAACATTGTTTTACGGATCACGTTTTTTTTAGATTTCCTGTTGCCCTGTTTCTTGTTTACTAGAGTACACTCTTTTACCAGGTGGTTATTTAACTTGTGATCCGAGTCTATCACCCGAGACTCGGTTACAGTTGAAGTACCGGCGTCTGAGACGAGGTTCGAGTTTCCGTTCCCCCCTCCCCGAGACCGTTGCGGTGCTGGGGTGAGGAGAAGGAAAGTGGGGAGAAGGTGGAAGGGAATGGAAAAGGACTAAAGGAGGGGGAGGGGATTTGGTTTTCGTTATTATTTTTTATTGTATAGTTTGCATTGTTTATATTTTCTCCAAAATTAAATATTGTATTTGTTTGAGAACTTATGTCTTTTTTTCGGTAATATCTGAGTTTTTTTTTGTTATCTAAGCAAAGGATTTTTCATATTCTGTTCGGTTCTGCTTCTTGTATATATTCCTCGCTTCACTTAACGGTGTTTTATTAATTACCTGTATAGCTTTGATTTCTTTATGCATTTTAAAGATTCGGCACGAGCGATCGAGTGCATTGTGTGATTCATCACAATTTGCACATTTAGCCGGTAAGTTGCATCTTGTACCCTCTTCGTGTTTTTCCCCACCGCATTGTCTACATTTAGGTTTTCGTTTACATTGATTAGTTGGGTAGTTTATAAGTGTTTATATCAATAGGTGAAGCACCGCAACGGATTAGGCAGGTAATTTTGGACTTTGGTATTATGAAATCCTATTTTTATTGTGTCTGGAATCCATGGGGAACGTTATGATACACGAGTTTGTAAGAACTTCGTTATTTTTTTAAAAAATTTTTATGCGAATTATATCCTTTATAATGAGCGATAACTCGTTTTTTATTTCTTCTATTTCCGAAAATTGGAGATCGTAACAGCAAATTACTCCCCGGCTGTAATTTAGAGTATTGTGTGGTAATACATTAATAGGGAATATTGGCCGCCGAAGTTTTCACATTTTAATAGTTTTTCGGATTGTATTCCGTTGTTGGTTTCGATTAGCAACGTCCCGTTTCTGAGTTTTTTAATATTTTTGAGTTCTCCTGCATAACTGGAGAGAAATTCATTTATAAGGAATGGTGAGACTCTTATAAAATCTTCTTTATCCGTCCTTTTAATAATAAGAAATGTTGGGATATTCGGTATGTTTTCATTATTTTCCGGTAATATTTTAAGATGGCCTCGAGACCGCTTTCTTTTAGCCTTAGGACTATTTAGGTCTGTGGGGTCTCCCATAGAAAAAAGGTAATAGATAAAAAATAAAATAAAATATAGAAACTAAATATATAACTTATATAGAAGAGAAAAAAAAATTAAGAAAGAGAAGAAAAAATATATAGGTATATAAAAGAAAATAAAACAGTTGAGGCTTAGCTGGTTGGATGATAACAGAGCTAGTACTAGGAGCTCTCTCTTCTAATTCCAAACACTAACTCCTAAACTAAAATATTCATATTCCTTTGCATTATATAACCTCCAACTTTTATTTTTATTTCCTTAATTATGTTAGTTTTATTTACTTATTCAAATACCTATATATACAATTTATTTTCCACTTCTTTCATCACTGTAACTTTATTAATTTCATTCTGTACAATTATTTACTTTATGGCATTCTGTTTATATTTTATTTTTTGTATTTATTGGTTGTTATCTTGTTTTTGTTCTTAACCCTGATGAAGGCTAGAAATTCTAGCCGAAACGTTGGTACTATTAAATAAGTTATTTTAACTTATTTCTGTTATATTTTGACCCTACCATCTTCTCATATAATTTATGCACGGTCAACTATCTCTTGTCATCATATGCATTTGCTTCACCCAGATACTGTGTTAATATTATGCACACAAAGTATTATATTATGCACATATATATGCATTCTTGATATGCCTCCTCAATAACTGACCATAAATTATGAATAAGATTAACTCGTTGTCATGATCTATCATATATCTATCTAGTAACTGATAACAATAAATAAATCAGATGCTATTAGGGATTTTATGATAAGATTTTAACATAATCTTACAGGATTGTCGAATTACGCCGAGCAAAGCCTGATAACGCATAGCTTTTATTAGAACACTTTTTGATAGAAATCACGTGTGAAATCAAAAAGTGATCCATTTTTTAAAATTAAAATTCTTTATTCAACAAGAGGCTGAAGAGAATCGGAACAAACAATAAGTATTTTATGGTAATGTTAATTTGATGTTTATCATTGAACTCCGACAGTATCAAAAATAAATGTAGAGAAAAAGAACTGACGACATGAGTCCGAATAAATTTAAGATAAAATCGATGAATAGAGCATAATATTTTACTTCAATTTTTTTTCACTATCTTGAATTATTTCTATCCAAGAAGAATATAAAATTAAAGGAACTGAAATATGTATGTTGTGGATAGAAAACCTGTCAATCATCAAACAAAAAGTACAATGGCTCTGTTTTAAATTAACATCATTCATACCAAAACAAGTTCAACGTTGGTGAAATTACAATAAAATATTTACTAAACATAAAATTTTAAAATTAGTAGAAAAGCACACTGCAGTGGCGCGGCGCAGTGGTGGTGACCCGTCTGGGTAGCAAAATTTCACAGTTAATACATTCTAAAAATTAAAACCTTTTCATTTCATATATTTGTAGCACCTACAAGTGGAGAGTGACTCTTATTTTTAAACGAGTGGTAAAATTAAAAGTTTTATTTTTAATTCTAATAATTATATTATTATTTATTATTTAATAAAATTATAAATAGTAACAGAATCGTTCCAGTTATGATTGCAAGTAGATTTGTGTTTTATATTCAATTTACTAATAACTTAATCTTGTTGATCGTCAAGGTATATCATCAAGAGTTCTATATCTGTCCTATATCTATACCGAAACATAAGATTTCTATACCTGTTTTATCAATATTGGCAAAAGTGGCTTTACGCGTAAGGATTTTTGTAATATTTCTGATTATTATATTGTAAAACATATATACATGACTTTTTTATTAGTAGCCAATATATTACACAATAATAATGATCGTGCTTGCCGAAAAATTCCTTAGGATTAATGTATAATATTATCTTTTAAATTTAAATACCTATGGGTATATCGGGGCTAAATTTTTTTCCCCACCTGACGGGTGACACACGCTACACCACTGGATTCTCATGATCGAAAAAAATAGTATATCTAAAATTCATACTGAAAGGTACCGAAAATGCAAAGCAAATGTGGTGTGGTTATTTATTTGTAAATAAACTATAGCATGCTTCCAAAAACAAGCATAGTGTAGTGAAATCATCTCGGGGGGAAACGACTAGAATTAAAGTGGGTACCACAAATTTAGCATAATGAAGAATTCGTTACGATTTATCATTCCATTATCATTTATCATTGCGTAGATGAAATTGTAATGATTTATTAGAGTTGGAATCGGATTGGATCGTTGGTGCCAGTCGGCATAAATTTCTGCGAATCGTAACGGCAGGTTGGAACGTATAAACATTAGCAGCATATCGCTACAATTTGACTTAGTTTGAATCGGCTGTTTAAAGCAAAGCTTTGCTTGAAGTAATTCATGACAGCTTTCAAGAAACATCCTTATCATGATAAGTTCATAAGTGAATTCATCGAGCTATATAGGAGTTTTGCGTGTGCTCATTGGGAGCAAGGAGGATACAACGATTTGAACAAAAAAGATTCGGGGCATTTGAATCTTATTAAAAAATACAAGGAATTTAATCTTTCGGCAAACAGAAGCACTGTAGAGTAAAAGATCAATGCATTGCGTACGCCTAACAAAAAAGAACTCGCTAGAGCAAAAGTCATAATTCGTTAAAATTCAGGACAGGTGTGAATCACATTTATAACAATAAATTGTTACATTTACATCCTCATGATTTGTTCTTCCAAATGAGAGCAGTTTTTATTTACAGTGATTGCCCACAAGTGAAAAAATTGATACAAGTACCCTATTAATTAGATTTAATTGAAAGACATTAAATAAAACCTGAGTTTTTAACAGTTTTATTTATTTTTTTTTCAAGTTCGTGTACGCTGCTAACGCCAATGTTCACAACTATCATGTCTACTACTGATATAATATTCCACGCGATTGTGCAAGCTTATAGGGAACTAACCTGCACACCAACCAAAAATGTTACTAATTTTCAATTAACATGATTAATTAAACTTTAATTCAAAATCTAATAAGTTTACATTACAGTAAGTGGAACTGGTAATTTGCCATATTTAATTACAAATAATCGTTCATTTATTCTAGCAAATGTCAGAAAGTGAATATTGCTGGCCTTTTCCTCTGAAGACAGACATATTTTCATTAATAAATATGATATGACACATCTAAACATAATAGACTATTCGAAAGGATAAAAAATAAAAATTAGTAATGTGTAAAGTGAAAAATTAATGATAAGGACGGAAAAGAAAAATTACTTTTGATAGAGATCATAGATTTAAAAAAGTTGTTTCAAGAATGAGAATGAAAAAATAAAAATATAACAGTACCTCGGCGTTCTCAACACAATCTCGGTCACCTTGAGCAACCACACTACTACACTGGAGAAATGATACTGAGGCAGTGAGTGGGGCCTTGGCTTGGCGGCCCTGCTGAGGAAAGCAGGAATACCACCCGCTTTCATCTTTAGCTAATCGATTATTCTAGCAGCACTATCCCAACTGCTCCCGATAACGAGGGAAAAGAACTGTTCAAACATCCACAATTGACTCGAGTTCAATATTCTAAATGGCTAAAATCAATGGAACCTAAGACCCGGTTCGCAGCCGTATTATTATTGTTGAAGCAGCTATCCTATGGAAGATCATAAAGGCGTCTCATCCGAAGTTGTGTTTCTTTGGGATTCTTTGAAGCTAGAAGGAAATCTGAGAAAAGTATAAATAAAGGTCAGCAGTCGCAAAGCAAAAACCGGTTAGTTGTTATTAAATTCTGAGAAAAGAAATGACCGGAAGTGGTAACCGCAGGAAGTTGAACATAGACGATTTTTTCTATGATTTAAAGTTTATCTTCTCCTCTCCTAAAATTCATACCTCTTGAGCAGATGGTAAGTTTTAATTTTGGGCAAAAATTATTCGATTAACAAGAGACGAGTACTTTTTTATTCGATTGACGAGAGACGAATACATATTTATTCGAATAAAATACAACTAAACGTTACTTTACTTTTTCATTCGAATATTTAAAATACTATTAAAATCGAATAAAAAATTAGTCGAATGAAAAATTAATCGAATAGATATTATTCGAATAACAATTTGATTTTTTTTTAAATACACTTATTTTTTTACCACCTTTAATTTCTTATGTATGAAGGTCCAATTTCACATATTTAGACGAGTACAAAACGAAAATGCTATCGATTTTAAGATCCTATATAGATTTTATTAATTTTTTTTATTTCTTACACTTAGGGGTCAATTTTTAGGTTTTTGGATATGCAGAAAACGAAAATGCTATCTACATCGCGTATCGATTTATTTTAACTTTCTTGATTTCTTACATGTTAGGATCCCTCTTTATGTTTTGAGATATGCAGAATATGAAAATGCTATAGATTTTAAAAGCGCGTATCGATTTATTTTAACTTTCTTGATCCTGAATATGTTAGGGTCCCTTTATATGTTTTGAGGTATGTAGAATATGAAAATAATATCGATTTTAGTATCGCGTGTCGATTTATTTTACTAAGATAAGAAATCAGAAAAGTAAAAATTAATCAATACGCGCTTTTAAAATCGATAGCATTTTCATATTCTTCATATCCGAAAACAAAAAAATGGATCCTTATATGTTAGAAATCAAGAAAGTTAAAAAAATGGATACGCGATAATCAAATCGATAGTATTTTCATATTCTACATATCCTTCCTGTCCCTTCGTTCCCAAACAGTCATTATTCTGAATAAACCTCCTTCTGACACGAGGTGTTCCTCCTTAGTTAAATGGTTGGACGAGGACTTTCTTCCAGGCTTTGGGAAAAACGGAATTTTGAAGTGAGAAGTTATAAATGTGCAGAAGGGCAGGGAGAATGGTGGGCAGAAAAATTCTGTTGATCTTTTCAGGACTTTTGTCTGGGCCGTAATCGTTAGTTCTGGACTTGAGGACTGCTGAGATTAACTCCTTGCAACGATTGAGACCGAAATCTTTCCGATATCAATTGATGTATTGATATTTTTGAAATGAGTTATTTCACATTATACATGGAATATTATTTTCTCATTAGATTATTTCGTAATTTTATATTATAGTATTAATTTATTGAGTCCTTTGAAAGTATAAATTTCAAAAATAATTTATTGTAAATGTATTTTTATTTTTAATAAGTTCCTAATGAAATTATTAAGATTTTTTTTCTATATAAAAAAGTAGAAATAATTGGTGCTTTTTTTATTATCAATATTATTACCATTTTTTTTTTTAGATAAATAAACATTTTCTAGGAAATAAACCACCAATATGATTTTTATTTTGTTTTTTATGCTTAGGGTTTCATCATGTGTTTTCTTATAAAATAAGGGGGGGGGGGAGGAGGAAAGGCAGTTTTAGTCTGTCCTTCAAATGGATGACATCACTTAGGTTTTTATTAAGTTTTTTCAACCCCGTTTATGATGTCCATTAAAAAAAAATCTTTCTTTTTTCATTTCTTCTAAAAACAATTGTTTCGTGGTCTTAAAACCCACGACTATTATTTATGACAACTGCAACAAAATCAATTTCAGTTAAAACCTGTCTTCTGTAAACTCGGAATACACCGCTAATAGTGACAAATTTCACAAAAAAAAATAAAGTTGTGGTGTTATTTTTAAATAAACCTGTTTTAAAGATATCAACATAGACAGACATCATTTTCTCTGCTATAGTCCCATAATATACAATCCCAAAGCTTGCTGAGTTATCAAAAAGAAACCATAGTCTACGTTACAATCTACAGGATACTTCTCCATGAGCTACTATTCGACCATAGCAGCGCACATACAGTGGATATCGTTTACAAAGACCTCTATGGGACCAGGCATATTCGGTCATTATAACCAATCATTAATTATACCTCTGATGTAAACGTGAAATAAAAATTTGTAAATACCAATTATTGGTACCAAAGCTAATAAATTTCGTTATTTGGATGATGATTGCTTCCTTTGACAATCTGTCGTTATGTCTGAGGTTGCCATATCTGCATAAAAATCAATATTTTGTAGGAAGATAGTCCGCATGGCAGAGAATGAAGGTACCAAAATAGTAGAAAAAAATATTTATTCTTTCGTCCCACTTTGCAGGGCTTCTTTATGGCTAAATGAAAACAAGATACAAACACTGTAAGAATTGATAGAACGTTGAAATAAATATACAGAGTAAATAGGAAAATCGGTAAAAAAAAATTTTTTGTTTTTTAAAATATATAAAAGAATTAGTAATAAGCTTAAGTTAGGGAAGTTTACATATAGGTGGATTGGAAACTAGTTACTAATAAATACAGCTAGGTGTGATAGGATTGTAAATACAGAACTAGTAATAAAATGTACAAAAATACTAGCTAGAAATAGTTGCAGTACCAGGAAACGAGCAAACAGTGTATTAAAAAATACTAATTTCCACTTGACGCTACACAGAAACATTTAGATTCCTATAATAACTCTACTACCACTTTACCTCGTTAATACAATACTTTTCAACCTACCACTGCTGTCGTACAGATCTATCCCTTATATCCCCACCCTCTCTGACAATATACCGAAATCATTACGATCTACCATCCCCAACTTTCACTTAGGTCTCAAATCCTACAATAAACTTTCCCACCTTTTTAGCAACTTAAAAAGCCCCGATAAGCCTTCCATACCATTCCAATGTAGTAAACCATATCCTGTGTTCCACCTCAACTGTAACTCAGCCTATATGGGCGAAACAAAAAACTACCTCAAATCCCACAATATAAATCATCCATAAATTCCCATAACCAATTAACTTCCAAATTCTCTGAGCATGCTTTGACTTTTAACCATACTTTTTATTTTGACAGAGCCTCCATCCTAGCTACTGTCCTCAACCACCAATATTTATAACATCGGTGGTCCTCCATATCAGTCTTGAAGAAAACCTGTCTACAAAACTGACCAAGATCATATCCCTTACTAACTAAACCTCAGCAAACACAATTAACTCTGACTTTAAGCCTATATTACCCAACTCCTCTACATTATATTTTTTTCCTTTTATTTATCTATTTTTATATACTATTTCAGTTATTTTCTGCCTCTAGGCTTACTCCATTTCTAAATAATTGGGGATACCAAAGTTTTTATATTTTCATTATTGTTTTTAAATATTAAAAATAATCTTTTTAATTGCATCTTCACCTTATAACACTTACAAATATTGTTCTTCTAGAATTTATCACATTTTTGTCTTTTGTCACTACTCATCTCCATTGTACGATCTATGTGCCAACTTAATGCTTACACCATTGTCGACTACTCATGATTGTTATTACTTGTCATAGTTTTACTACCTACTATTTTTATCTACATTGTTTTAATTTTCTTTTAGTTTATTATACTACTATTCCTCCCATGTAGCATAAAAACATAAATCGTTTTCATTCAAATGGTCGTCCATTCCTTAAAACCTCTGTAACCGAAATAGAACTAAAATTGGAGAACATTCATGCAAGTTCGTCACATTATGTGGAGATAGTTGATAGTACTACCAACTATGAAGTAAATACTGACAAAACGATAGGAAATGAGAGTTTTGACTATGTTAGTATTTGCGGTAAGTGTAACTACCAACTTTACTGTGAAACCTCCACCAGAGGGTTAGTTATTTTAATTTTGAGTAAATATTATTCGTAACAATTAATTATTAACTTCTTCAACTAGATATCAAATCACTTTCACATTCTATTAATATCTCTGAGAACTTGTTAAACAAAAATTGTTTATATTAGATTTTATGAATGTTATCTTTATTAATTTATAAGTATCATTAAAATTGTAATGGAATTTAGAATTAAATAAGTTTAAGGTTTTAATGGGTTGGTAGTGTGTTTGTTACCTTAGCAACTATAAATATGTTCTGTATTTAAAGTTAATTTTTAAAGTGACAATAAATCACATTTTACTCTATTACCTTTTTTTTTCATATCAGTAGAAGTTAAGTGTTATATATTATCTCTTTGTGAGCTTCTTATTTATATTTTTTCTCGACTCTATTGGTAGGTGTATTGTTTAGTGTGTAAAGATAGTTGTCAAACTAGATAAATTATTAGAAATATCTTAATATTATCATTTTTAAAGATAAAGTTAAATCTATCATTGAAGTTTTTTTCATAATAATCCTGCATTAGGCCACCAAGAAGAGTTGGTATTGTATCATGATTTAGTTGATAATTTATGTATCAAATTTATATCAAACATTATTTATTTGCAAAGGTGCATGTCCAAATTTAGTTTTCACTAGAATTGGTTAATTTTCTTGAAACTTTATTCTGCAAGGTATATTGAATTCATGAAATCATTGGCGGGGAAAGATTTGATGATTACTTGCCAATAATATAATTTTTTAAAAAATGTATTATGAATATTCACTGAATTGTGGTATTAATCTGTTTTTATGAATGGAAGTTCTTTAATCAACATCAGTAATGACTTAAGTATAATACTGATTTGTTAATTATGATTAATACTGATTTGTGTATCACTTAAAATTCACCTGTTTTAAACTAAAACCTTCCGGAATCAGTTCTAAATTTTTATTTATCTAATTATTTTATCTAAATCAAAGTTTCTGTTTGATTCTCATGTCACTGAATAATAGTATTTATATAACATGTTTATGTATGTAAATGTATAAACACAAATATTTCTTTAGGATGGTTGAATTTTTAAAAATATAAATTAAAGAGTTATTAATAATATATTCTACCATATCTATTGTCCTGGCTGTTTCTTCCAGTGACTGTTTCTTTTAATCCTTTTTACTATTTTTTCCATCGCTCCAAGCAACTTTGACTAAGAAACTAATGTCAGTTTCTGGGAAGAAGTCTAGAACAGTGGAAAAAATATCAGATGACAAAGACTATACCCCTTAGGAGAAATACAACCAGAACAACTAGGAAAAAAGTTTAAAACCTACAATAATATTATGTTCAAAATTCTTATTGTTGTAGATAAGAAAAACAGCTAAAACATGGATGATGATGAAGAAGAAGAAATCACTGAATCCGATCCCAGGATAATGCATATATACCAGTATTTGAGTAAGACTTTAAAGTTTAAAGTAGATAGATGGATGAAAATGATGGCATTTGAAGATTATAAGGTCTGAAAAACTCAATGTAGCTCACTACAAAATAAACAAAACAAAACAAATTACCTCTAAGGATTAAATTAATTTTTAGGCATTAATCAATAGATTTCTAAACGACGAGACAATGGAAAAATTGATAATTACAATGACTGGTGGTGGAGTACTTACACCACTAGCAGAATTTCCTTCAACTAGTAAGTCTAAATCTGTTTATTTTGTACGGCTTGAAAATGTTGTTCTTACTGAAGCAAATATGAGAGATGTTTTATTGATTGGAGACATGTCTCCTAGGCCCCTCGAGGAGTTCCAAGTCTATTTAGAGAATGTAAGGATGAATTCAATACATACTGATATCATTTATTTGATTTATATATAAGGACTAATTTATTTTAAATTTCAGATATGGGTTCCGATGCTTCAAAGTGGTAAGGCAGTTGAAAGTTGGGGTCAGAGTATAATAGAAGAGGTCAAAAAGAAAGCAATAGATATGCGGGATGAAGTGTTTCGAATCAGAGGCATCATAGATGGGTTAACTCTACTTCCTATGCCAGAGGGTATTGAAAGAATTTTAGATAATGAAGGAAACGTTATTTCTGAGTAAGCAAAACAAATATCCATGGTATTGTAATTTTAAAAATATATTTTAATTTACAATAAGTTTTATAAGATGGAAATGATCATATCATGAATTATAATGTCTGATTAAACAAAGATTATTATTACCGTTATTGTTGTAGTTAGGAAATCAATCTGGTAAAGTATTGGTATCTATTGCCTTCCAGAGTGGGAATGTCGGGATTTATGTTTTGAGACTTCAACAAAATAAATATTAATTCTATTTAAATTTCACCCTCTAGAAGACTGTTAACCTATATTTTTCTTTCTCTACCTCCAAGTAGCCACAAGGTGTAGAGGTTTTTCCTGTGTCCATTTTCTTCATCCTTTCATGATCATTTGCCATTTTCCTCATTTCTGTTAGAGATCAGCCTCTTTCTCTACCAAGCCTGTTGATGTAATCCGTTTATGTATACTTTGGTAAGCCTCATGGGCCCTTTCTTCTCATCTGACCTAAATTAATCTTCTTAAACCATTTGATCTTCTTTTGATCACTCTTACTATCCATATGACCAAACCATTTCAGTTGGTACTGCTCTACTCTCTCCAGCTGGTGAAACATGGAGGTTTTCCTGCATATTTTCATGAAGAATTTGATCTCTTCCTGTTAACCTACCAAAAAGGAAAATATGTTTTTATAATAATGGTCTTGTGGACTGTAAATGTTGTCCAAAAGAAGTTGACTTAATTTGATTTTTTCACTTTTTGATTTTCTTATGCTTATGGTCCTTTTTTTTTTAAATATATATAAAATATTTTCCGTTTTGCTAAAAAAAATTACTATTTTAATACAAAATACATGGTTATTCAATGCTTTTTGATAAAGTACTTTGTATATTAATCAGAGAGTAAATCTGTGGCTTGATTTAAGGACAATCAAT
The DNA here is from genome assembly GCF_000696795.3 of Halyomorpha halys. NCBI lineage: Eukaryota > Metazoa > Arthropoda > Insecta > Hemiptera > Pentatomidae > Halyomorpha > Halyomorpha halys. The sequence goes on along the minus strand of NW_027107017.1, from coordinate 568,562 downwards.
ATTAATTTTTGGTTACAATTTTATCAATTCTGTGATCTACTTTAAATATCCATAAATTTAAATTTTAAATGAAGTAATTTTTTGTATAAATTTGCATTTTAATTTCTCCTATTGATTTTTATTTATCGATAATCGATACAAAATCACTGCTCTCTCCCACACTAATTAAAAGAAATAGTTTATCTATTGAATATAGTCTTTCAAGTAAGCAGGCGGTCGCCGTAACCTCTGTGGTCTTGATCGTGCTGGTCCTGGTTGAGCTGGTTCTGGTTGGGCTGGTCCTGGTTGAACTGGTTCTGGTTGGGCTAGTCCTCCTGGTTGGGCTATGGCCTCATATTGTGGATCTTCTGGCATGGCTGGTATAAACCTCCCTGGAGGTGATAGTTCCTGTTGTGTCCTGGAAAGGGAAGTGTTGTAAGCATGTTGGTCGCTCCTTTGTCGGTTATTTGAAGAACTATCTTCAAAGGAAACATGCCGAGAAACTTCTGTGCGACACAATCAAAGAGATTTTTTCTAAGATACGATATAGTCAGTGTGTGTTAAGTGTTTTGTTTGATGGTTATTGTTAGTTTAAGAGATTATTAAGAGTTCACAATTATTATATAAGAAGTGTTTTTCTAAGTCAATACTTTTTTTATTAAATTACACATCAAAGTTTTGCAGCAAGTGGAGACGAAGATGGTATAGTGGGCATCCTGTAGTTGTTTATTTACGGCAACTTTGTTTAACAGCAAGTTGTACTTTGTTATTGGGTTTTGGAATAGGGACCAAGGGTGAACCCCAATCTGAGTGATTTACTGGACAAATGATGTCATTGGCAATTAAATCATCCAATTCTTTTTTGACTATTTCTCACAATGTAAATGGGATGTCTCTGGCTTTTATAAAGATTGGCTTGGCATTTTTCTTCAGCTTTAAAGAACAATAGAAATTTGAGATTCATCCGACTTTTTGCTCAAAAATATCTGCATATTCCTCCATGATCGACTAAGAAGTCATTTTGACAGAACTGATTGACATGACGGCAGGAAAATTTACTTTTGATCTTTCGAGGTGTTTCAAATCAATATTTAGTCGTCAAATCCACACTCTTCCAAGTATTGGGCTTAATTGGTCTGGTACAACAAACAATAATTCATTTGAAGCATAGTCCTCATATTCGACATAATATCTGATGAATTTAGTACAGAGATATTAGGCCACCAATTTTTTTTTCTTTGTAGTTCATTTTCATGTAGTTCACCCACTTTTCTTTCTTGTAGTCCTTCCTAACACCTCCATGACCGGCCTGAAAACGTGATGGTGCGATTTACCTCCTATCGGAACAAAGGCCAAAATCCTGGCAGCTTCAATGTACGCAAATAATAGCAAAAGCAGCATCCATAACATCATTGTTTCTGGTATTCTGCAAGTTCAAGTCATAGAAATATTTCATTAGTTACTGATAATATCCAAATGTGGCAGTACGTTGGCTTAGAATGATCGGAAATCTTATTGCAGTTGTCATAAATTTACTATCTCTTCCTTTTCATAATAAAAAAAAATAGTATTTATTAAATATTATTTTTTGTAAAAGTTTTTGTTGAAAAAAATTACACAATATTTTTTAATTGTATGAGAATGTTCCTATTTGTTTGAGTAAAACTTGTTTTTTTCTCTATTTTTTAAAATTTTATTATTGTTATTTTTTTCCAGGGCTTCAAAAATATATACTTCCCTGGACTCAAAATGGTTGGTTTACCATGTCAGTCTATCAGAGCAAAAGTGACCTAACCCGTAAAATCTTGAAAATTCCAGTACTGATTTTTTTGGGATCACATTATGTTTTGCGTTTGATGGCTTTGCTGACCTGATTTTCAAATATTCTGGTTGATAGAAGTACTTAGCCTACTATAGTTTTAGTTTAAGTCTAAATGGAATAATATTCCTGTCTAAGCAATTTAGTGGATTAGGCCACTGTTGCTCACAGTCATATATATTCTTTTCTGATTACAATGTTTTTTTAAATCATAAACTTATATCATTATTGTTTCTAAAAACCTAATGAATTTAGGTTATATATGCTCAAACAATTACAAGAAACACTATTATTGCAGTTATGATTTTCACGGAGATTTTAAGCTGAAACACAATATAGAATTAGTTGTTCATAAATGGGGTCAACAAGTGAACAAAGTTTATCAAGATACGGCTAGATTATTCTTTGACAGAGAGAAGGAACCAATTCCAACTCTTGGTAATTTACTGCTTTATTCTTTAATGCTGTTAAAAGAATTTAAGAACTTAAATTAAATTACATTATTAAACATTTAATTTCAACCATTTATGTGATAAAAGTAACATCAGTGTCAATATAACTATGTATTTCATTTATTTATTTACTTTTTGTAAGGGTATTTTTAATTAATTTTTCAATTGAAACAAAATTTTCTTCATCAGCTTTAATATGATTTATGGAGTAATAAAATTTATTTGATATGGTGATTTTTTGAATCAACTTACTTTTTTTTCATCATTTCAGATGACTCAAAAGTATTAAATTTTTGGTTTGTTTCTTATAGATTTGGCTTTTTGGAGCGGTCGCCTAAAAAATTTTGAAAATTTATATTTACAATTAAAACAGCCCAAAGTTAGGACTATGGCTACGATTCTTGAAGAGGAAAACAGTCCTTATTACGATATTTTTAAGTCAGTTTTCCAATGTGTTGTCTCAGGTAAATAATTTTTGTATATATCTACAGGATTTTTAAAATCATCAATGCATATATACAGGTACATTTAATAAACACAATTTTAAATTCTAAATTATTACAATAACGTATCTTTTAGCTTAACCTCAATATTAAAATAATTTTACTCTATTAATTTCAAATTATCCAAAAATGAAGTACAACAGTATACTAGTTAAAGAAAAAAAAAAGTATTTATTTCATTCAAACTTTAGTTAAAACAACAAATAAATGATAATTTTTAAGTATAATCTTTCTGTTTATTAATGTTGATAATGTTTTTACTATTTTCTTATATTCCACTGTTTGTTTTTCCTCCCCATCCAACATAAATTATACTACTTATACAGTGTTCAATAATTATATATATA
>NW_027107017.1:544844-565412 GCF_000696795.3 Halyomorpha halys | reverse complement strand
TACACCAGCAGACTGACGGAATAGGGATGAATAAGATTTTGAACATACTTTGTCTATGTATGAGGAATACTTTATATTGTTAGAGGAGGTAACCATACAATTGGATATAAGAAGATAATAAAAATTTTATGAATATTTATAATTAATAATAAAAAGATTGGATTTCAAAATTGACTAGGCATGTCAGAAAAGTTGATGGTTTAAATAATCGATAAGTAGTTTGAAATGGTTTCTTTTATTATTTCTGAAAATTAAGCACATGAATAAATTTAAATACTCTTTAATAATTATTGAAATGTATTGAAAGAATATCTTATAACTTATCTCAATTGGTTTCTATAGCACTTTGTAAATATGTTATGAGGTTTTTAATTTATCCTTTATTGTGATTGATTTAGAGAAAATGGTTTAATGCTACTTTCGATGATTTCTGTTCTCGTATCAGTTGTTATATTCAAATATTTCATAACTATAATTTAAATTAATTATAAAATGTGAATGTGATTTTAGGTTTAGAAGAAGCTAGGTCTATTGATCGTTACCTGTCTACTCTGAAAAAGCATTTAGATGCGTTAGATGCAACGAACCTCTTTGAGGCCCATGACCTTTTCATTCCATTGATATATAATGTTTGTTTGATTTGGATTAATTGTCCATATTTCAATCAAACTGACCAAATGATAACATTGATGAAAGAGATTTGTAATTACATCATCTTGCAGGTTTGTAATTATTGTTTTCATATATTTAAGTAATTAATATGTTCATAAGATCTTAATTACTTTACAAGTTTTTATTTATTCTTCATGGTGATACTATATAATAATAGTGAATAACTTTGGGAAAATATTGCAAGACTCTTTTTGATAATCGGAAAAACTTAGCATTTATCACTGTGACATTAAATTTAAATAAACAGAACAATCAATATTCATAGTAGGTATCATTAAGTTCCTAAATGTTAACATTACTCCATCCATTTTTATGTTACTACTTTTTTATACTGTGTGTTTATTTATGATAATATGATACAAACTGAGATGGGTAAAAATTAGCTACAGTTGAAACTAACGACTAAAATTGTCATGAATACGTCCCTTATTCATGAATGAATCTTTGATAAATAAATATCATAACCACGGCAATGTTAGCTATTAGTTTCAACTATAGCTAATTTTTGCCCAACTCTAGGTATAAGTATATACGTCATATGAGTGTTAATGTCTTAAATAGAAATGGTTAATACTCAATTACTTTTCATTGAGTACTTTTGGCACTTGACATTTCCTGTGTGTACTTTCAAAATTATTGAAGCAGAATTAGCTTAGTACAAACAATTCTCAGCTTAAATCGTTTGAGTACTTTTCCATTGTCAAATTCTCCTTCATTTCAAGAGGAATATTTTTTTCAAATAAATGTTTTCAATTTTAAGGTAGACTCTAATGTCATTACTGCTCTAATTACATAAATATGAAAATTTTAGTGTTTGTAATTAGGCACTCGACCTGGTATCAATTTATTTAACTTTTTGAGAGTTATCACCCAACACTTTAGCTATTGATAAGGTTGAATATATTACATTGAATTAATTGAAATTTCAGAAATAATCAAAACACATTAATATATAAGAAATATGAAGAGAAGATGGTTGGGGTGCGGTTAGAAAATAACACAAATAAGTTAAAAAACTTATTTATTAGTGCCAACGTTTTGGCCAGGATTTAGGGCCTTTCATTAGTGCTAAGAACAAAAAACAAGATGACAACCAATGAATGAGAGAATGTATATACTGAATAAAGTAAATAATTGTGCATAATGAAAATAGATAAAAATAAAGTAATGAAAGAAGTGGGAAATAAAACGTGTGTATATACATACATAATTAAATATGTAAATAAAATGACATAATTAAGGAAATAAAAATATAAAGTTATATAATGCCAAGAAGCAATGAAATATGAATATTTTAATTTAATAACAATAATTTAAAAATTAAAGTTATGGATAAAACAAAGAGAAAGAAAATATATGTAGCTAATGAAATATGTAAGTAAAATACTAGATTAAAGAAACAAAATATAAAGTCAAGTAAGACAAAAAAATTATTGGAAAATGTGACAATAATAATATGTGGTAAACAAAACTAATAACTTGGGTAAGGAAAAATAAGAAAAGAATAGAGGAGGAGAAGGGAGTAAGAGATTCTTTTTTTAATAATTTATTTATTGTTATTTACAACTGTATAAAAATATATACAACAAATAAATTTGCTGTAGGTGACATAGTGACATGATACAAACATGTGGAGAATTTATCCATTGTTAGAACTGCAATAATATTTCTAGAGGAGAAGATCTAGAGAGGCCATCTTCTTTTCAGAAGCCTAGGAGGATTATTAGGTAATGAAAGAGAAGCCAGGGTAGAAACCAAGTGGATTTGGGTGGTTGGGAAGTTTATCATGGAAGGAATGGTATCTGGTTTTGGTCTAATCGGCAACATATGGGACATTGAGGTCCTGATGGATGACTTGATTTGTGACAAAGTAAGGAGCATTAAGGATTTTATGAAGGATTTTGGACTATAAGGATTGGATTCGGGAGAAATTTGATGGTTTAATGGAGCCCCAAAGCTCAACTCCGTATGTCCAGATAGGCCTTATAATAGTCATCTAGATCAGTCTTTTGTAATGGATTGGCTATTTAGACTGTTTTCCTAGTTAATGTTGTAATAGTCGAAATCTACGAGCAGTTTCCTGTCTTTTCAGTCTTGTATAAGGATTTCATGTCAGTTGTTTGTCGAGATGTAGTCCTAAGTAACAGATCTGTTCGACAGGAATGAGTTGGGTATTATTAAAGGATACTGTAGGGCAAGAGGTCATGGGTTTATGACGAAGGGTAAATACGATTTGGTGGGATTTATTGGAATTAATTTTAATCCTCCAATTTTGGCACCATACTTAGAGGGTGATGATGTGGGATTGGAGGGTTTGGGATACAATGTAAGGATCATTGTTCACTGACAATAGACATGTATCATCGGCGTGCATGGTGGGGATAGTGTTAGGATGGGTGGGATGCCAGCTGTGAAAATTGTATAAAGGATAGGACCAAGGATACTACCCTGAGGTACACCAGCAGACTGACGGAATAGGGATGAATAAGCCCTGTTGTAATTTACTTGAAATATTCTGTCAGAGAGATAAGAATGGATAATGAGGAAGTATGTAGGGGGTAGGAATTCATGGATCTTGTATAGCAGTCCTGGATGCCAGACACGAGTCAAAAGCCTGTTTTATATCAAGAAAGACACTCAAACAGTACATTCCGCGCTCCAATGAAGACGAGACCACACGATGGCATTGCTGGATAGTGGAGTGGGATGTTCGGATTCCAAACTGGTGATCTGGGATTATGTGGTTGGAATAAAGGATGGGATACAGGTGTATCAAGATGAGTTTCTCAAGGATTTTGCCCATGATAGGTAACAGAGAGATAGGATGGTAGAAGGATGGGTATTCTGGTGGCTTTTGAGGTTTGGTAATCATTTTGATTATGGATAATTTCCATGGGTCAGGAAAATATGTGGATCTGAGTACAGCATTGTAGATGTATGTGAGGAATAGAACAGATTTTTGAGGAAGATGTTTTAGAATATGGGATGTAATTAGGTCATTACCAGAAGCTTTGCGGGAAGGTAACTTCTGAATGATGTTGGATATCTCTGAAGGATGAAATGCTTTAGGGGAAGGGTCATTTGAAGTGGAGTATTCAATTCTTCTTCAATGTATTCGATATAAGTTGGATTAAGGATGTCAGGGTGTGCCTCAAACGTTTTAGAAAGGTGCTGACCGAATACCTGAGTTTTTTCATCGTCCGATTTCATCCATGTTTGTGATTCAGTAAGAAGAGGATGATAACAATTTTTGAAGTTAAGAAGCTTCTTAGTGACCGTCCATAAAGATTTGTCAGTAGTTGTTAGGTTTTGAGTTAAGTTAGTTAAATTTGTATTTTGAATTTTTTAAGTTCTCTTTTTGAGTTTGTTTGTCAATGTAGTATAATATGTTTTATCTGCTGGGTATCTAGTCCTGCATTCCATACATTTGGAAGAAGGAAGGAAGAAAAGTGTTTTATAAAAGGTTTAAATCTAGGAAAAAATTATTTAGAAAAGGTTATGTGGGACAAAGGCAATTAGCCTGCATTTTTAAGATTTGAAAAAGGAAATGACATCAATATGAAGGTATCGAATGGCCTGAGGGTCGAAACGGAAAAGTTGTAAAGAATAAAGTTGAGAGAAAAAAAGGATTAAATTTGTTTTAAATTAAGAAAGGTTTTATAGTATTTTGGAGCTCCAACAGGAACGATGATAGGATAGAGTTTATATAGGTTGGATTGTAGTTGAGATGTGGATCAGAGGCCAGGTAGTTTGTATGAATCGGAGCGCTAGGTGTTGGGTGAACCCGTCGTGAGGTATGGGGTACTGGAACTGTTTTCAAAGGTATTTGGGGTGGGTTGTTTACTTGAACAGTGGGATGAGAAGGAGCTGGATGTGGATGCTCAGGGGGTTATTTAACCTTTAAAGGTAGATGTTGGGAAATAATAAGCGGATGAGGAGTTTGAGACTGAGAATGAGACGTCTGGGAATAGGAATGGGAGGCCTGAGGCACCTGAAGTCGAGATTGCTGGTTCCTAGTGACTTCAGAGTATGGTTGAGGTCTTCTGTATTCCTGGCGATGATGATCTGAGACAGTTAAGACAGAAGGTTGTTGCTGATTGAGTTGAGTTGCATTTTTCTGCATTTCTGGAAAACTGGCGAAATTCCCAACTTCAGGAAGTACCTGCGTGCGATTCTTCTCATCAAGAGTTTTTAATGCCCTATTGTGAGTCCTTTGCTTGTGTAAGTTTTTATAGACCCCTCTGTAGTTCAGTGGTCTTTCGTGCACAGTGCACATTTGGCTGGTTCATCCCGTGATTTTAGGCAGGGGTTTGATGCATGGAGGCCGGCACATTTAACGCACCTGGCTTGGTGATGGCAGCAGCTCTTGGTGTGTCCTAGGTTTTGACAGTTAGTGCACTGCACTATTATTGATTTCTGCCTGGGCTGCTCAAAGCGTACAGTTGAGTATACAAGTCTTGTTACTTGAAATATTTTTTCGCTATTGTTCCGTGCAGGTTAGAGCCTCTATGAAGAACAGTGGTAGTGGAAATTTTTCAGTGGGGTGTAGTACGCAAGAAATATTCTGGACTATATGCCCTATTTCCTCTAAGCCATTTTTTATTTCGCTTGTAGAGGTATTTGAATGTAGGCCTCTTAATACCACTCTGTATGCTTTTTCATCGCGTAGTTGATATCAATGAAAGTTGTAGTGTTTTGAATTAAAATAATTTATTAAAGTTTTGTTATGTTCCTTTATGGTAGTATTTATTTTTATATCTTTTATTCTTGAGAAACAGTGGAAATTTGTCTGCCCGATTAAATTTGCGATTTCCCTACTAAAGGAAACAAAATTTTCGATGTTGATGACATAAATAGGTGGTGGCTCCGGTTCTGAGAAAGTAAGTTCGAAGTCTCTCCTGGTTGATTGTTAGCGGCAACAATATTGTTTCTGGTAGAAGTGGATGGTAAAGTAGTTTCCCCTGTTGTGGCTGCAGTGGTCTTACTGCGATTTTTGGTTGACTTTTCAACTGGTTGTTTAGGTTTGGCTGGTTTATTTTTTTTTCTTATTGGGTTAAGTTCCCGCGGACCCGGGGGCAATATCCTGGTTTCTCTTTTAGACCGTCTATCTTTTTAAATATTACGAATCTGTTCGGCTTATTTCTGATGCTGCTGTCTCCTCTTCGGAATTTTTGCAGGACATATTCCTGTCTAGTTCCATATTTTTGTCCATTTCGATTAAAAAATAAAATAAAAAAAATACCACTCACTTTAGAAAAAAAAAATACGAAATAAATTTTTTTTGTAAATATACTATTTACAAAACTGTATGAAAAATAAAAGAGAACATTTGTAGAATAAATAAATCAAAGAGTCCCAAAAAAAATATATACAGTCTTTGGATTCAAACTCATGACCCTCTGGAGACAGATTGTTGGTACACAGGGCCTTGGCAATGAAATAGTTCAATAAGATAAGACCCCCTTAGGGAATTACCGGCCACCTGAGTCAGCTCTGTCAAACGATCACCAATTTATTCTTCTGAATGTTAATAAATTGTCACTCACTTCACTTTCCATGAATGTAAAAATGTTCTACTGTTTATAAACTCACTCTTAGCTAAGTTTAAGAGTAGATATCGTTATATTCCCTAGATGAGAAGAAAACAAAGGCAGAGTGATACCAGCACTGAACTGCAGTTCCCGCCATAACACCTGGGCACTCAAAAAGAAAGATAAGATAAAAAAACGAGAATAAAACATAAATATTATTCTTGTTTTTCCTAGGGCACTAGGAGTCAGAAATTTTTTTTTAAATATATTTTTGGACATCTTTATGTTATTATGTTCTGTCTTTACTTTTGGCATTTAATGGTTATTAGGTACCAATTGATTTGTTTTTTTGTGTATAATAATAACAAAATATCATTCATTGTATTAAATGAGTATAAGTGTGTAAAAAATCACAAGATATTTTACTTGGCTCATTTCACAATGTCAGTCAGATTATATTCATTAGTAATAAATACAATCAATCAGAAAATAACACCGCTGTTTGTTTGTTGTTGTTTAGTGGTGTAAAAAATCACTGGTCATCAATGCCAATAACACCACAGTGTTGACTACACCACAATGGAGAAAGTTGAGACAATAGTCTCACTGCATACTAGTACTAAACTAATTCAATTCATATAACTAATCTAATGTTCTCCCTCCAATATAAAAATGTAGTTATTAAAAATTAGAATAAATAAATTTCTGATTAAAATAAAAGAATATCTAAAAGGAAGACACCCATCTTACTGAATGAAAGTAAACAAAAAAATGGGCTGAAGGTGGGATGAGAAGACCAGAGGCGGTTCAACAAACAAGTACATTACATTTGAAGGCAAACAAATATAAAATAAAGTTAAAGTAAAGATATTATATACAGGCAGACATCAATGATAATATACATAATAAGGGGAAGAATTTAATAAAAAATATGGATAAAATACAAAATTGAAATAAAATAAATGAATGATACAATAAATATAATATAGTGGAAAAAATATATACTGTATTGAATAGAGGTACAAAGGTATGTAAATTTATATAATAAAAACTTTAACTATTAAGTTATAAATCAAGGTATGATGTAGAAAATATTTAAAAAATAGAAAAAAGATATTGGAAGATTGCTGATTAACTGTGTGTATCAATAAATGGAATTTGTTCCGGGTGCGGTTAAATTAAACTCAAATAGTCAATTGGTGTACTATTTTTATTTGTGCCAACGTTTCGCCCCACGTTGCAGGGCTAAAAGATATACAAACACTTAACATGAGTAAAAAAGTAAGTGGAAAATTACAAGGGTATAATGAAACATAAAAATTAAATAAGAAAAATTAACCACTTACTTTTTTACTTATGTTAAGTGTTTGTATCTTTTTTAGCCCTGCAATGTGGGGCGAAACGTTGGCTCTAATAAAATAGTACACCAATTTACTATTTGAGTTTTAATTGACCGCACCCGGACCAAATTTCATTTATAGAAAAAAGATATGGGAGGATAATAGGTAAGTTGACTTCTGAAATACAGAGCATAACAGTAAAATTATGGTAGTTTAATATGGCTTAAGAGAGATAGTCTTTACCAACTTTATGATTGACAGATTTCTGTTGTAAATTGATATCAATTTACATTAGTATTGATTCCGGGGCCGCCCATAGCTCAGTGGTTAAGACTCAGTCTTACCAATTTGATGTCTATTGGCGGTGCTGGTTCGATTCCGGCCTGGGACATTGACTTTTTTCATTGAGTGGCGGTCCCACAAAATGAAGAACTTCAACCCCCAACCATGGTTAGGCAGTATAGGACTCCAATGGGAGTCTTGGCCGAAAAAGAAAAAAAAAAAAAGTATTGATTCCAAAATAAGGCTTTTTTTTATGGTTGAGAACAGTAGAGAGAATATGTGTTGTCAGATTTAAAAGAATAGCTGAGGATCAAAGCTTGTTCAGAAAGTTTAGAGGCAGAAGGGTTACAGGAGTTGGTAGAAGTTTATGCTGGGAAATATGATTTTTAGTTTCACTGATATAAGAAGAATTACAACTAGGGGTATAACAAGGAATACTGTTAACTACATTGCAAGGGTTTAGGATCTTTTAAATTAATAAGGCAAAAATAGGAAATTTTGCAGTGGGACCTCAGGCCAAGACCTAGTGATGGAATAGTGGATTTCAAGGATTTTTGTATATTCACCCGAGATATGGATCTAAAATATCAAAAAAATTTTCACTGAACCTTAATCCTAGCTGACAAAGGCAAAATAATTCTTGATGCGGACCTTCTGACAACACAGTAGAACACTGAAGTCATTTAGCCAATTTAAACTTCATGGTATGAACTGTTACGAGCTTACATGAAGTGATTTACCAGCTAAGATATGAATTATATTCATCAGAAAAATGTTATAGAATGATATTTATGTTAGATACTTATCGCTATGATACTTTATGTCGATACTTCGTGTAAAATGATACCTATTTCTTGTATTTACTTTAATTAAAAATATATAATATATTGTAATATTCCTAAATGTATTAGTTGAGTCATATAAATTACAATAAAAATGTATGACCCACTATAAGCTAAGATCTTATACATAGCATATCTTGATGGCGTTTAATAGTCCAAAGAGATGAGACTAAGCTCAAACTTGACAAACCAAAGTGTGAATATCCCTAACAGGGATTCTCCTCTGTAGGAGGCATTGAGTGATAATATAAATTAGTGGATCAGCATATTCTATCGCTATTTTTGGAATTGATTCACTGTGTTATTATTTTACTTTGCCTTCTTTGGATTTCTTTTTCTTCCTAACCTCTCTGTCCTTTTTCGAGACCTTCATTGGTTACTCCTCTCCTGCAGGACTTTCCATCCTCTTCACAACTGTAAGAGAATACCTTACGGAGTGAAATTTCTATGCTGCGAGGATTTACAGCGAACACTCGTAAATCTCGTCAATATTCCTGTCAGTTCATCTCCAGCAAACTAACCTATTGAACATGCATTGTCACCTCTTTAATTGGTGCGAGGACACATTACCCACAGTTACCTCAACGCCATAATCATTATAGTTAACACTTCAGTAGAGCAGGCTTTGTTCCAGAAGATAATATTCTCTTTGTTTCTTACTGATTTATTTTTTATTTTAGTCAGAAAAGTGTCTTGATCCTACTGGTATGTTTGCTGGTGAAGTTGAAGAAACACTGCCAAAATTGAAGCAAGTTATTGACTGCATGAAATACTTCAAGTAATTTAATTTTCTTATCTCTCCATCTTATTCCATCTACATCTCCATAAAATTTATTAAAATAGTGAATAAAGTTCTAACTGTTTTAATTATTCTCAGATCTTGAATATAGCTTTGATGCTAACAGGGTTTAATTTAATGAATAAATTAAATAATGACTAGATATGAGAATTTTATTTTAAATTATTTAATATTATTGACTCTATTTTAGGGCAGGTTTGCTAGACAATCAGAACACAATTATACTTAAATGAATTAATAGCTACTTTTACAAATCTTATGTTGAGCACACTAACCAATTATATTATCTTCTTTGGTGACTGTTGGTTCTTCATGTCTTCTTACAAAAATGCTACCACTGTCAGTAGACAAAGGATGGTCAGGACCTCAGCCCTCCAGATGTCCAAACAGAAAGAGGACTTTCTTCTACCATCATTGTGGTTCTACTTTGTACCATCATTGTGGTAGAGAAACAACAAAAGTTGACAACAATAATTTTGATCTACCTGCTGAACATAGCAATTCAATAGACTTCAAAAGAATGCGTGCTGCCATCGTGTACATTTGAAACAAGTTTGTTTTTGGCCTCCATTACTTCTGAATGAAGAAATTGATTTGTTTTCTGTTCATGATAAAGTCGACTAGTTTGCTCTTTGGCAGAAATACTTGGATTTAAAAAATAACTATTTATCAAATAAAGCGGTTATTACAATATATGCTATTAAACTATATGGCATACAGTATACTCATGTTGTATACTGTATCTCATGTTCTACTTCTAATCAAAAATATTCTTACTTAATACAAATATTTGTCAGTGCTATCATATGTTATCACTGCATCATAAAGCATAATGAGCAGCCAAAATTATCAGATCAAATTTTCAAAAGTTATTTTTTTATACCTCTTTAATTAATTTAAATAATAAACTGTTACATAACAATTTGTACCTATTATATGATGGATACAAAATATTTTTTTATTTAGGAGAATTTTTATCCAGTATCAGGAGGAGATTCCTGGAATGTACTTGGAAGGAGAGGAACCTAAACCATGGGCTTTTCATCACGATATAATATTCCAAGATAGATATGACGTTTATGTTAACAGGCTAGAATGTTTTGAGGTAATTGTGATAATTTTTTTTAAGTAATAAAATTCATCACTTTTTAAAAACAATTAATACTGCAGTTTAAAAAAGATAACCATGAATTCTGTATATCAGTAATTCTTCTAGTTTCTAATGCTTGTTAAATCAGTATTAAGTCTTTCCAGACTTCTTATAAGTTATGCTGTACATCTGCAAAAGAGCTTTATTTCTGTTGCTACTTGCAGTTTTTATTAACAATTTAGATTGAAGCTGTTTCCTCGTATATAGCAGCTAGACCTAGCTTTACTAATGGCTGTAATGTAATCTGTTTATATTATGATTTTGACATCTGTAATTTCCAAACGTCATGCTGCTAAGTACTTAAGATGGATTGTCAAACTCTAATGTCTAATGGAGTGAATGGATACATAATTATAACTCATTTTTTTATGGTAAAACTTTATAACTATCATTGTATTAAATTTAAAAAAATAATTATTGCAATTATTGTGGTATCCATAGTTTAGTTAAACTCTATAACATCAATGAAAAATAATTCAAATTCATTAATATATTCCAAATTTTGGAACACTTTAGAGTAGTAAACTCGCAGAATTTCAAAATAACAAATATCATAATATACTAAATGATTGAAACTAAAGTAAAAATACAAATTTAATTATTTTCTTTTTAAAAACAATTGGCTGATTTTGAATGTTAAACTTTAGATTTTAATAAAACTACAAATGATAATAATAGTCCCTTATTATTTGAGACACTTTTGAGGGTCATTATGTATATGTACCCAAATTGATATTTGGAGCATTTATGCTTTTATGGGAACTCATAAGGCACATAATTGTAATTGTTAAGTAAAGTTAGTCATCATTTCATCATATTATATACTATATGACAAATAGGAAAGATAAAAACTTAAGGCAAAATAGCATTAGTGATGTATTCAAAACAAAAATTAAAAAAGAAAAATTTAGTGGACTGCACTTTGGTTCTTCTATATCATAATTATTTAGATAATATTAATAATGTAATATAATATTATGATCATTGAAATATTGGTGTGGATTCTTTTTGTTCCAAAACTGTGCTGTACATTGCATTGCTTATATAATGAATGATTAATGCTTTATAATTTTCATTTTTGCCATATAAAAATTAATTTCATGAATAAGCTCTAAAACATAGCTTTTCTTGATATATGACATTATGGTTGTTTCAAAATTAATGTCCAAACCAGCTGGGAACTCCAATTACTGAACGTTCTGTAGAAATAATATAGCTCTAAAAAAAGTTCTTTTTCTTATTTGCTTTAATGAGGTGTTTATAGTTGACGGTAGATACAATGTTAGGAGAAAATGGTCAGGATGAGGAGGAGTTCATGCTCATGTTCATGCCTCTGCTCTATTCCATTTTGAAGGATAATAATAGTTCATAAATACAAGTACACTTACTACAAATTACTAGCACTAACACTTTTGTTTCATAATGGAGATGAATATTTGTGATATTGGAGTTAATAAAATCAAAGTACACGCCAGCATTGTACAATTCAGTGACATTGTACCAAGTTAAAACTACAGGACCAGTAGTATTAGTTTATTCTTTATTATGAAACAGGGCCCTGGTGGAAATCTACTATAAAAAAGTATATTTAAAAAAAATTACTTTATCTCATAGCTGTGTCTTTTTTTCCCAAAGGGTCCTTGATATTAAGAACCTTTATTTCTATTTAATGAATAAAAACAAGTCACATTTATTGAGCCATTGATTTGTTTTAGAATATCTTTGTAACTTGTGTTGATTACTTGAGACTGGAAAAAGTAGAAGTTGGAGGCAAGAATGGAGGAATGTTGAGTGGAAGACTGTCAACACTGTTTGAAGAATTTAATAACTTATACAGCACTTGGTTCAACATTCAATACAATCCTACTGATCTTGAAAATGATGGCTTTCTTGTAGACTATGAGAAGTAAGGGTTTAAGCATATACTATTCTTTTTGTGTAATTTATTAATTAAATTAAACACAATAAATCATCGTTTAATTAGGACTCTTAGTTATACCTTTGTGTGGAATGTTTTATTATTTGCTATACCAAAAAAATTAAACAGCTTTTAATCTTTGAATCATTGGTTTCGATTAATGTTAATTTATATGCTAATAACACTAGCTGGTTTATTTTAAGCCCCCGTTGTTTCTATTATTATATCATAATCAGTTGTTTTTATTACTTAAAAAGTAATTAAACTTAAACTAATTGGGTGATTCCAAAGATTGCTCCTGTGATAAGTGATAAACATGGTTTGATCGTCTGAGTATTTTTACCCACTCAATCAGTAGGTAGTGTTATTTCAGTGATGAATTGATTTTTTTCTCTAGAACTGTGAATAGTACTACAGCTTCCTGAATTCAACAGAAAAGGTAAGTTGAATACATAAATAAACTGTATGGTTCTTCTACAATTCAGTTTTATTTCGTACAACCTCACTGTCATGCATTATCGTAAATCCTTCTTTGCGAAAGAGTGAGGTAGTCCATTAGAAAGTGAGAGTATTATATGATAATTGATTTTTTAGTTACTATTTATACATTTGTTTTTCTCATTGTTTTAAAGAAATTTTCATCCTTCTCCACAACAACAGAAAAGTACAAAAGAAACATCATTTTGAACTATCATTGAAGTATTCTTTCAGAGTATGTTTGGCTGTTAAAGTATTTTTAAGAGGAGAAGTTGGCTGGTAGGTGCGGTCAGCAGAAAAAACACAAATAAACAAAAGAATATTTATTTTTGCCGACGTTTCGATCTGATTTTCAGGTCTTCATCAGGGCTATAAAAACAAAGATATAACTGTGAGTTCTTTCTCTTGTATCTTATATGTCTTACTCTCTCCTTATATTTCTTCTTCTCCCTTGTTCTTTCTTTTTTAAAAATATTGTTTGTACATATGCTCCATTCTTAATTTAACTAAATTTTGTACTCATCTGTATAACTAAATAGGTTTCTAATTTTACTCATCAATATATCTTTCTTACCCACTGCATCATTTATTTATTACACACATTTATATGTATATAAACAATAATGTTATCAATCTACTACTGTCTTATTCCATAGTTATTAATCAACTAGTTTATATTTTCATATCATTGTTACATATATTTATAAATTTGTAAGTCTATTATTTATTTTATTTTTATTTATTTATTAATTATTATTTTTTTCTCTTAATGATAGTTGTTATCTTTTTTTGTTTTTATAGCCCTGATGTAGACCTGAAAATCAGGTCGAAACGTCGGCATAAATAAATATTCTTTTGTTTATTTGTGTTTTTTCTGCTGACCGTAACTCTCCCCTCCCACCCCCGACCATCTTCTCCTCTTATATATCCACGGTCAACTATCTTCATCTCATTATAAAGTATTTTTAATGTAAAGTGTCAATACTACAGCTACTCCTTACTTCCTAGGTTGTATTTCTCACTCCTTAGATTTTCATTTAATTTTTATTTTCAAATTTATATATCAATGATTACTATGGTTTCATTATAAATGCTCACTTCACAGGTGTACAAATGGATACCTAAGAGAAAGTGTACATACAAAAGAATCGGATTTTTTAAATTTCTTTTGATCATAAAATTGTGTTAGTCAATATATATTGCAATTTTAAAATTATCCAATTATTTTATTATTTTACATTAAACTATAGTTCTTTAAAAAATAATTAAACTCAATACTAGTATGGATTATAAATAAATTTAGTAATAATGGTTTTTTCTTAATTTTATTTCATAATTTTTATTCTTTCAGTTGGAAAAGAAGAATATATGATTTTGATGCAAGGCTTGCTGCTGTAATAAGTATTGCATTTGATGAGTGTACAAATTTTGAACAAATTTTTAAAGTATGAAAATGTTTTAATCATAAATTGAAGTTACATTTTAAATGCAAGATTTATTAATTATTATTTTTTTTTCACATATTTCAGTTTATTCATTTGTTTGGACCTTTGCTTGAACGAGAACTTGTAATCAAAGAACTTGATTCCAAGTATGAAAGAATCGTTTTTATGTATGATGCTGAACTGGATGATATAAAGGTGCGAAATCTAAATGTTTTACTAACTTTATAATTGTTTTTAATAAAACAGCGACCTGAGGCCTGGGTCCTACAGAGCCCACTGGCCTGAATACTTTTTGACGATATCCACTTTTATTTTCCTTTTTATAGACAATAATCACTCGATTCTTACAAAGTTAATATTTTTTCATTTATGGTATTTCTGGTTCATTGAGTATCTGAAGTACCTGCAGTGGCTCTCATAGAAACATTTTCTTCGAGAGCTGAATCAAAAGACAAAAAATCACAATTGGATTTACTAACAATTCCTTGTCTGTATCCAAGTTTGCTGACATTTTTCAAAATCACAATAGAACAACACCAGAAAACAAACTGAAGAATATAACTGCAAGGAAAAAGAGGAGGTATAAGGGAAGAAAACATGTTAACCAGGACAGGAACCAGATGTGTAAAACCCAGTCTAAAAAAATATTCAGTCGGAGATAATTTAAAAAAATAATTTCTCCTGAGTTTAGCACATAAACGCATAACTGGCATTCCTAAAACAATTACTAAGCAGCAAATTAATCATGAGAGATAGTTGTCCATGGATGATATACAAGGAGAAGATAGTTGGGGAGTGTGGTCAAAATATAGTTTCATTCTGTACAATTATTTACTTTATGTCATTCTGTTTATATTTTATTTTTTATTTTCTGTATTCTTCATTGGTTCTTATCTTGTTCTGTTCTTAGCCTTGATGAAGGCTAAAAATTCTGGCCGAAATGTTGGCACGATTAAATAAGTTACTTCAATTTATTTGTGTCATATTTTGACTGCAACCCCCAACCATCTTCTCTTATAAACAGCTAATTAGTTTGATAATTAGTTTGATAACCAATTACAAAATTTTAATTTGATTTAAGCCTATAATCCTAAATGGTGGATCATAATGAAAGTGTTACAAAAATAAATATATATAATGTCACAAGTAGTATAATCATAATCTTTGACTCTAATAGCTGGTCTGAAGTGTCATGAAGTCCATTTGTGACCAGAGTAGGTGGTTTATGATTATAGCTCTTGAACAGATGATTATGTTATGATACTTATTCAATAGAGAATTGATTATTCTTTAATTTGTTATTTATCAACTTTTTCAATAGGATGTACCATTTTGGCCAAAACAAAAACAAAAAACCCAATTCCTTACTTTATTAATTTAATTAGATACTTAGTTTAGAATATAGTCAGAAATTTGTTTCTTTGTTAAATATGGTAAAAAGTAATTTTAATAATTATTTGATATATCAGCTCATTGGCCATGGGGATCGTGGTGCTTATGCTGATTTATACTTATGAGGAAGGAAAGACATTTTTTTTATGGATTAATGCATTTAGTAATTTGGTCAAAATTAGTTATTTACTTTACTTCAATACAACTATGCCTTCACTAAGTTTTTTTTTTTTGAAAACAGTGTTTCTTAAAAACATACCAATATAATTACTAATAAATTCAAGCATCTAAGTAATTATTTAGTTAACATTTAAATTTTGCTAAGAGTATTGTTGTTTTTTATAATAAGTTATTGGCTACTTTTCCTGTAGAAGGAAAATTATAAAAAAATAATGGAGTAAATGTGTATTCTACAATTCATCTAGAATACAATTGCCACAGTTCCAATAAAAAATTTCCCCCTTCAAATTAAGGTTTTTATTTTTCATGTTGGACACATGGTATGGCCCACCTCAGGACCCATCTCATGCAGCGGGGATGGAAACTGTTTAAATGAAAACTTGTTCTTAGTTCATTTCTTTATTCTTACTGCTAAGATGATAAAATTTTACTTCAAAGCTCAATGCTAAGATAAAAAAAAATTCAAACAATTTTTTTATGAGAAATACTATAAACAACATCCATTCTACTGTAGGACCTATTAGTAGGTCAACCATAATATCATTCCTACTGAATGTATCCTTGGTTTTTTATGATCTCTAAAATTTGAAATTTTTTAGCTTATAAAACTTTGAGCTTTAATATCACCAATAGTACTGGAGTTAAAAATCTGAAAGTTGCTAAAATTATATATTTTCTGGATAGTTTTATGGTAAATATTAGCATTGTTTATTTGTTTGGTTAAAGTTTGGCAACTTTTCAAAAATGGAGAAAACATGAAAATCATTATTCTCGTATCCAGGATATGATTAAGCTTTCTAAGATAATTATTTACCTATTAATATGATTTTAATGTGAAAACCTTTTGCATTAAATATCTTTGTATAACGTATTTAGTCTTTTTAGAAAAAGTAATTTATATATATTTTTGTTTACATATTTAACCTTGCTGAAATTGACCAAATTTTAAATTTTTAAATGGAATTGTTAAATACAGAACATTAGCTCTTTTAGCAACCATACTGCAGTAGGTTCTGCTACATTTCCTCTACTTAATTATATATTTTATTTATTTCCATGTTAAATATTTTTGAATCAAAAATATCAATTCTAAAAATATGTATCGCAGGTTCCTGCACACTTGAATATATCCAATGGGAATGAACTTAAAAATTTTAAATTCCCCAAAATTTTTGTTTCTAGGGAGGCTTATGATAAATAGATAACTTACTTCTTTCTTTGCTTGGTGAATGCATGGTAACTGTTCAAAAATGCGGTAAGTGAACGTAATGTCTGAGTGGTGGAAGTAAGTTTTAACCGGTCCTTGGAATTATATTTTCAATTATTACTGAGTAAAATTGGCTACCATTTATGAATCATCTATAAACAAAAAAGTTACCAACTGTTTTTATATCATAAAAATGGAGGAAACCATGTAAAAAAGTATTAAAAAAAATTAAAATGATTGTTTTACTGTGGACCATTTAGTTTATGGAATTACCCAGCATCATATTAATTGTTGTTATAAATGATCAAATTTTATTTGTTATAAATAAAATATTCTTTTTAAATTTCAGAAAATATATGACGAACAGATGAACAAACTGTCTTTAAAAGGATATATGGAGGTTCCTCTCTATTGGCCTCCGATTGCTGGTGGACTATGCTGGTTGAGGGACCTTAGAAAGCGGTTGGAGTATCCTTTGGAATGGTTAACAACAATTACACACAGGTATGATCATTTTTTAAATAAATTATATTGATAAAATCTTCTACACATCAATTTTTTAAAATGTATTTGTGAATTGTTCCATTTTTTATTATGTTTAATGAAGTGAATTGGATGTAATTAGACATCAATGAAGGCCAATTACTTTTTTTTTTCTTACGGCTAAGATTCTGAGAATTCCACCCCTCACTTTCTGGCCATTGTTTATAATTTTAATTATTTTAAGGGGAGTTAATTATTTACAATTATTTCTATTAGTTTCAGCTGAATTGACAAATATTTAAATAAAATAAAGGTTATTATATTTTCAATCGATTGTATAAGTGATGATCTAATATTTGATGCATACAAATTAATTATTTGTTTTAGGTGTACCAAGACTGAAAAGTGCAAGTATGCCTTGGAAAAAGCTTCACAGATGGGTCATATTCTTGATGACTTGCAGTATGATTTATATGACAAATGGTGTTCAAAGATTGATGATGTTATTGAAGACAAGCTTGGGGAGTGTTTGCTAAAATTTGACAAAGATTGCTTACTTGTTCTTAATTTTGACCCAAAAGTAAGAATTGTCAAATAAAATTATAATTATTGTAATTATCTTTACCCATTTCTTACCTGGATCTTTTAAGAAAAACATCTATTGCTGCCCAAAGTATTTTGGGGATGATAAAAATCCAATAGATGTAATCATTAGCTATATTTAATGAGGGTATTCTGTATGTATTCATGATCATGAAAGGAGAATTTAGCCTGTGTGTAAAACCCTATTTGTTGCATTTATGGTCTAGGTCTGCAATGAGGTACCCACTTTTAAGCTAAAGAGTTGTATTGGCCTCTATATTCTCACTGATAATCATATTCCTCCCTTCATACTCGAAGTTAAGTATCAATTACTTTGAAGCATTCATATAGGAGAGGAATATAATAGTAGGTATAACTCCCCATATAGCCTGGGTGTTTTGAGGAGGAGGTGGAAACTCATGGATATAATGTTTAACTAACTCCCAACAGGTCATACAGGTTAGAATGATAAATACCTGTTTTTTTGTTTACTCCCCACCTCACCATGTATAATTTAAGGCACCCCAAATGTAATTTACCAGAAAATCTCTGACAGATAACTGCTAATTCGAATCAAACAGCTGTTGAGAGTCACTAGCAGATCCTCTCCTCTGGAATGTGAAAACAAAAGAATTCTTAAAAACTTTTTTCTAATACATAAGAAATATTATTAATTATAATTGATTAATATGGATTTTAAAATGTGATCAAAACATTTATTGTTTTAAATTTTCTGGGGAAAGTGACAATCCTTACTTAAGTATATGTGATTCATCTGGTGTACAGACAGCCTCTCCCTCAAAACATTCTTGGTTTCTCCACTTTTGAAAGCATTATTAAAATGAATTTATTATTGATGTCATAAATTACAATTTATCATGATTTTTAGTTAAGATCAATGCTGCGAGAAGTTCGCTACTTGAGAATGTTAGAAGTACCATCAATCCCACCTTTGGCAGAACAAGTATTTGATCGAATGGAAGAATTCTATGATTGGAGAGTCAAATTAATGAACATTGTTGAATGGTATGTCTTTTTCAGAGCTGTATTATGTTCATAGATTATATCGTTTGTTGTGTTTTGTAATTTACTATTTGAAATTAATATTATGTTTTGTAATTTGAATTTGAAAGATTGTTTAGTAATTTACTAGAACCATTTTTCTGATCTAATTTCTTATAAACCATGGCACCCTTCTTGAGCGAAAAAAATTCATGAAACCCTTTTTGAAATAAAAAAATTAAAAATGTAGGCACAATTATACTTAAAGCGATTGAACATGTTGGGAAAGAAAAAAAAAAGTCTAAAGTAAATGCTGTAATGCACAGTATATTTGCTATTTTAATTTTAACTTGTTTTTTTAATATTTGAGAAAGTAGCATTCTAAGCACCCTGGCATAAGCTTAGAACATCTACTTTGAGAATCCCTGTTATAGACTACTGATTAAATTTGATATATTTATTTCTAATTTTTTTGTTTTAGGTTCAATAAAATGATGAAAGAATCAAGACCACAAGAAAAAAACATTTTATCTGATGAGATCAATGCCATAATTAATGAAGTAGAAACAGCTATGGAAACCATTACCTGGAAAACTGAGGGTAATTTACAGATCTGTTAAATGATACCAGTTAGATTTTTTAATTGAATTACACTGGTATTGACTTTTTTTTTTAAATTATAATTTTAACATTCCTTGTACCTTGCTAACACTTTGTAACATTGCTCTTAGATTTTAGTCCTCTTTCACTTGAAGGGTTTATTAAAATTAATTAATAATTATGGAATTTATATTTTTTAACTGAAATAGTAGTCCATTAAATGATGGTTCTTAATAAGGTAAGTAATCAGTTCCGTTTGTTGTGGTAGTCTTTATACCTTTAGAGAACTTTATGTTTACTTTACTTGACACTGACACTTAGGTATTGGATCAAATTTTCGATTGGCAGTTATCAATGGATCTATCTATTTTTGAGCTCATTGAATCCAAAAAAAAAAATAAAAAAGCATTTTTGGTCATTGGTCTGTGTGTGTCTGTACCATGATTATCTCTTGAATGGGTGGCCCAATTTTGTTGCTTCTTTTTTTGGTTTGTAGGATTTTGGCCCCTAATTACTGTATAAACAATTAGATGTCTGGGAAATGCCAAAAAAACATATTTCTATAGACTGTAGTGCCAAAACAACTTAATGATTTTGATCAAGCTTGCTTTCTACTGAAAGCCCAATAACATTTCTTATATGTATGTATGTATATATATATATATA